>NC_067480.1:42166445-42368945 GCF_947179515.1 Apodemus sylvaticus
CTCTATGTAAGGGATATTTATTATATTACTTTAAAAATGACTTTTGTGGGTTGTTCTTATGTTAATGATCCTTGAAAAAAATGGTTTTGGCCTGATGAGATGACTCATAAAGTAGAGACACTTGCTGCCAAGGTTGATGACCTGAGTTTAACTCTTAGAGCCTACATGGTCAGAACTGACTGCTGTGAATTGTCCTCTGACCTTCATACACATATTATGGCAATCATAGCACATGCATGTCAATACACAGACACCCACACACAGAGAGACAAACACAGACACACAGAGATACACAGATACAGACATACACACACAAACACAGACACACACTGAATAAATGTAAAAAGTTAAAAAAGTGTTTTCACTATTAACCATTCGTTTCAGTTTGAGATAATCGTTCTTATAATTTAAATATGTCTATCACAATAAATATGGAGAATCGTCAAACAAACCCTGTATTTATTAATTTTTAACAAGATATCTTTCACTTTTCACACATAACTTCATCATATAAACGGCTCACTATTCTTCTAGCTACATAATGTTTTATTTTTAAAATGTGTGAAATGGTTTTATGGAAATAAGTAATAAAAAAAATTCCCGAGCACTTCAATTTCTTGTTCCCAAACTCTTACAAGTATAGGCTCCAAACAGAGATAGACTAGCTCATCCTCGGTGGCTTCTGCTGCTTGCTTTTCTAACGCAATGCTGTTTTCAGACTTATGCTAGCAAAAGCAAACATTTTTAAAGTGCTTACAGCATCCACACTTCCTAAGTGCTCTGCATATATTAACACAAAGCCTCCATGACGAGCCTGCAGATGGATTATTTTTATTTTCATTTTTTCTATGAAGAATTCAGGGGACAAAAAGACAGTGTAGCTTGTCTGTGGCCACTTTATTACATACATTGGTGCATATGCACGTAATTTGTGTTTTTAAAAATTTTATATAATACTTTATCCTTTGAATCACTGTCAGTTTTATACTCCTCTGCAAGTGGACATCTGCTTCTAATTCTATGATGACTATCTTTGCACAGGCCCAAGATAAGATATATAGATACGCAGCAGACACGGCTCAGCAGTTACAAATGCTTGCTGCTGTTGCGGAGGACCCTGGGTTAGTTCCTAGAATGCTTATCAGATGGTTGACAACTGTCTTTAACCCCATCTCTTCTGGTCTCCACAGGTATACAAATAAAAATAAAATAAATCTAAAAAGATATGTAAATATATTTGTATTTATGTTTTGGTGCTAGGGTGAGTGTGTGTGTGTGTGTGTGTGTGTGGTGTGTTTGATTGTATGAGTATAATTGCACATGTGGGGGTGGTATGTGTGTGTGCAGAGGTCAGAGGAGGATGCCAAGTGTTCTTCTGTATCACTCTCCACCTTATTCTTGAGACAGAGTCTCTTACTTAAACTGGGCCTCATCTCTTCTTTCTTTCTTTCTTTCTTTCTTTCTTTCTTTCTTTCTTTCTTTCTTTCACTCTTTTTTCTTCCTTCCTTCCTTCCTTTCTTCTCCTCTTTTTTCTTTCTCTTTTTCTCTTTTTTTCTAGCTTTCTCTCTCTTTCTTTTCTTCCCTTCCTCTGTATTTTCTTCCTTCTTTCTTCCTTCCCTCCCTGTCTTTTCTTCTGTCCTTCCTCCCTCCCTTCCTTCCATTTTTCCTTCCCTTTCTTTGTCTTTCTCTTCCTCCCCTCCCTTCCTCCTTCTCTCCCTCCCTTCTTCCTTCCCTCCTTCCCTCTCTCCTTCTCTCCTTCCTTCCCTCCCTCCCTCCTTTCTTTCTTTCTTTCTTTCTTTCTTTCTTTCTTTCTTTCTTTCTTTCTTTCTTTCTTTCTTTCTTTCTTTCTCTCTCTCTCTCTCTCTCTCTCTCTCTCTCTCTCTCTCTCTCTCTTCTTGGGCTAAGACTAGAAGACAGAGATCCTCAGAGATCCTCCTTTTTCTGCCCCATACAGTGCTGGGGAACTAGGCCTGTGCGATCAGGCCAGATTTTTATATGTGGGTCTATAGAACTTAGGTCTTCATGCTTGGACAGCAAGCACTCTTACCATTCCCCAGCTAGTGTGCTGGGTTTTACTAAGCTATTCCCTGAAGGTCAAAGTGCATCCTGCTCCTATGAGCAATGAGCAATGCTTGAAATTCCTGGTCTTGTGCTCTCAGCAACACTAAGCTGACTCTGTTTTCAAAATCTTTGGTAGTTTGATGAAATGCTTCATTTTGTCAATATCATATCATGCTCATTTAAGAAATGAAAACATTAAGGATCATCAAAGTTTTACAATATGCTCAATGTAGCAGACCTCCCAGAGACTCATGGAACATCACAGATCAAAGTTATATTGCAATGATGCTTTGTTCTCTTTTGATAATTCTCTACAGGCTTAACCTCCCAGTTGTATCTGGCAAGTTACAAAAAGAAACACAGGCTGAATAATCTGACTTCTAGAATCATCCAGATTGCTGTTAGTCTTTGAGAATTCTAAAATGCTATGGTGGAGCATTGGTGCTGGACAAGGTAACAGCGTTGGGCAGTGTGTCATGTCTGACTTAACCACAGGACACTGAGGCCACAGACATAAAGCACACAACTTTGTGCTACTTGGTCTCTCATCCATAAAAGGAATAAGTTGTTCTTGAGAATTTTATTTCTCTTTTTGAAATGAAACTTTACATTTCCCGCAACTTATAAGATACGTAAAATCTCTGGGTCAGTGAGAAAGATGACTCTGAGTGGCGGCCCTTGCTGCCCATGCTCCACAAGCCAAATTCAACCTTGAGAACTGGGTGATGCTGGGAAAGAGAGCTGGCTCCACAAGGCTGTCCTCTGACCTCACATGTAAGGACACGCCCACACAGACATGATAGATAATCATATCATGTTTGTTTTTTAATAAAAACAAATAAACAAGAGCATTTTTAAAAAGACAGATGAAAGCTGATCACTTTGTTTGGGAGGAGGGGTGACCTGCTTACTTTTCCTGTCCCCAGGTTTTTCAGGTCACCTCCGTAGATGCTTTCTAGGGATCAAGAAAATATAGTTTAAACACTACTGGATTCTGAGGCCAATTCCCAGCATTCACAGTCCGCAAAAGTGCATGTGACTGTCTTAAAAACTGGTCCAATGTTGTAAATGCAAATGGTTTCTCAATACCAATTTCTCTGAATCATGACCTTGATGAGGCATGGGTTGGACTGCATCCTTTAAAATTAGCCAGTCGTTATTGAAATGGATAAGGCTACTTTTTTATTCCTCGCTGCAAGTTTATATTTACTCCACATCTTGGGGCAAATGTTCTGGAACAGTTTACCTCTGAGGATGCATTTCCATACATGAGAGGTCACCCCCTTTTTTAAATGTTGGTTACTACATTGTAATTCAAGTGATTATAGCGATGATAATCTCCAAATATGCTACAAGAAATTTTAGAAATACTGGAGAGATGGCTCAGTGGTAAAGAGCACTGAAAAGCTCTGAATTCTGAAGATACAATTAGCATATCAAATGATTCCCATGAAGAAGGAAGAAGAGGGCCCTATTCCTGGAAAGGCTTGATCCAGCATTGTAGGGGAGTACCAGGACAGAGAAAAGGGAGGGGGAAAGACAGGATGGAGAGAAGAGGACTTATGGGACATATGGAGGGGGGGGAACTGGAAAGGGGAAGGCTTTTAGAATGTAAACAAAGAATATAGAAAATAAATAAAAAAAATTAAAAAAAAGAAATTTTAGAAATGTGTTTAGTATCACATCAGTTTGGGGTTACTGGTGTGTGTGTGTGTGTGTGTGTGTGTGTGTGTGTGTGTGTGTATGTGTGTGTGTGTGCCCGCGCATGCGCACGTGCATACTACTTTTAAAAATTCCTCCTTCTCCAAGTAAATCAAGACTACAAGGCTTGGGCGGGAAAGACGCCCAAGACCCACAGACCTGAACTCCAGCCCCGACAGTAGTTGGGAAAGCTGCCAACGGGATAATGAGCTTGGGGGAGCTAATTCTGGTCCTCACCAGTTGCAGCAGGCCCTTCACCTCACCTGGACAGCATAGCAGAGATGACCCTGGTGGTGGTGGCACAGGTGAGCCCTATCCCCTCTCCTCTAGCCAGGGCATGCACAAGGGGGAGCTGACTCTACCTTATTGGCCTTGGGGCACGGAGCTAGCCCTGCCCTCTTGCTGGCTGCGGGGAGAGTTGACCTCAAACCCTGAGACAGCATGAGAACAGGAGGGCTGACCCTGTCTCCTGCTGACAGCCTAACTGGCCCTGGTGGTGCAGAGAAGGTAGAGCTAGCACGCTGACCATCTCATCTGCCACAACGGTCCTCAGGGCTTTGAGTTGGCTCACCTCAAAATTTACATCATTTGTGAACTGTTGAGGGCACATGAAAGGGCACGTAATGCCGATCCAAAACTGTAGGATCTCCATAATACAGGGCAACAACATGATAACCTGGAGGAGTTCGGGTAAGAATGTAGTATTGATGGTGGCACAAAAGCTGGAGACCTCTAACCAAACCAATGAATCATTGCAATGAACAATTACAGGTAAAAACGTGTGGAATAGAGGGATATACTGTGGGACACACGGTGACCCACCACAGCTTCCATGACGAGATGTTTTCTATCTTGTGTGTGTGTGTGTGTGTACATGCGCGTGCATACATGCAAGCACTTACACATGCAAGCACTCAAGTATGTTTTATTTGGTGCGGGTGTTGCAAGAGCAGAGAGTAGATATGAGGGGATTGGGAGATGAGTGGTACTGGAGTGTATGATGTGAATGAAACCAAGAATCAATACAAAATTTTTAGAAAGGAGGAAGAAAAATAAAAACAGATTCGAGGAAGCCAAATAGAATATATTTTTCTTATGCCAATTTTCTTTCAGCTTATACTATCTTTTCATGGGAGAAGAAATCAGTTTACATTTTGCATAGAGAGATCTTTTGCATTTTTAATATTCAATACCCAGTGAACTTCTCTACAATGCAATAGAAAGCTTATAGTAATTAGTCCCTTGGATTTGATAAACATATTCATGCTATTAAACCCAGTGATCAACACACAGGCACACATTTATTAGCTGGTATCAGAAGTGTTATGGGACAAAAAAAGTACATGTGGAAATTATAGGAAAAATTAAACAGGGATTTGAGACAAAACAACATGATGAATAATGTATTGCCTTGGATAATTTTATTTATATATTTATTTTTAAATTTGTGAAAGCATAAAAATTAAATTACTCAACTATTTCCCTCTCCTAAGAAAATAACCAAACAGGGGGAGGGGAGGTGGCTTATAGGACTTTCAGGGAGGGGGGGATCCAGGAAAGGGGAACTCATTTGAAATGTAAATAAATAATATATCTAATAAAAAAAAGAAAACCAAACCATTAATATCCTTTTACTTTATAAAAATTGGACCTCAGTGGAAGTGCATGAATTTTTTAAACCTGAGCTTGGAAATGTGTTTTCTGATGATCCACTCTCATCAGGAACACATGAATACAGACTAGTAATGCTCAACAGGTCTTCCTCTGTTGACTGGAAAAGAAAAGATGACATGATACGAAAGGATGGGAATTACTCTTCACAGGAAGTTAGACACTCTTCAGGAGCATAGTCATGGTGAGCCACACACAAACAAGTCAGAGCGTAGGATCATGTTGTAGAAACCAATACAAAGACTAGCAAAGAAACCCAAAGTAAATGAAATTGTCCGTTCATACGATGATAGGAGAAACGATATGCCCATCCTTTGGAAATGGAGGTGGCTTTCGAAATACTAGAGAAACATTTAACTTGTGTATTTTTTTATGCTTTTCTTGTGTTGAATAATTGAAAACTTTGAATCATTTTATTTCTATCCTGGGACTTTCTTTTAGTTTGTTAAAGATACTAATTTATAACAGAAAACATGAACAGTATAAACATTCAAGAATTGGGAACCAATAAAAATATTTGATAGCTTACCCTCATGCTGGCATATACTTATTAAAATTATATGCAGAGTAGCACTGAGTCATTTATGTTTTTTAGAAAGATACTGATTCAGGAGACACTCATCTAATATGTGAAGAATGCAGATGGGAATCTTTCTTCCTTCCTTCCTTCCTTCCTTCCTTCCTTCCTTCCTTCCTTCCTTCCTTCCTTCCTTCCTTCCTTCCTTCCTTTTTCCACTATCTTTTTTATTTGGATGGGGCCTGAGTGTATAGCCAATCTGCCCTCTAACTCACAACTGTCCTGCTTCAGCCTCCTGAGTTCTGGGATTATAGGTGTGTGGCCACATGTGATTTTCTAGTGAAAATACAAACATTATAAAAACATGGAAAAGATTTCCTTTGCTCCTTGCAGTGTTATATAGATAATATACTTTTTCTAAATGCCTTGTTCCCTTATTTGTTTGTTTCATAGCAGTGTTTGATAGCAGATTCTTAATTATATAGCAGCAGATTATCACAAACTCAAGACATCCAAAATTCAAACACAGAAGGACATAGGACAAATGCCTGACCATATCGTGGGTTATTTTAGTAAGAGGTTTGTGAGTTTTATATGGAGTTGTGAATAAAATTGTAGACAATGGACTTCAAATACCTGGGTTCTGATCAAACCTGACACTGAGCTGTGAACCTGAAGCACATGGCTTAGCAACTCTATCAGATTGATATATATGATAAATCAAACTTGATTTATTATAAGCATATTGGAGGCAGTGAGTGGGACTCCTATAAAGAAGCAAGTACAGTGCCTGATGTGTAATAAATGTTTGATCTATATTAACTGATTTTACTATTATAAAATCATACATTATAAACTTAAAAACATTTGTTCCAGATAGTTTAAAATTAGACTGGAAAAAAAGCCTAAAGGTCACATAGCACAAAGGTTTGTCACAAATATTTTAAGCTCTAAAAGGCAAAGAGGTGATATCATTGAATATAGCTATTATCTTTTCATGATACAGAGTAGAAATGGAATAAATTTAACAGAATTTATATTTAGGAGAGACAATCTATCCATGTATTTGAAAAACCTTATTTCTAATTTTATTTATTTATTTATTTATTTTTACAGAGACAGGGTTTCTCTGTGTAGCCCTGGCTGTCCTGGAGCTCACTCTGTAGACCAGGCTAGCCTCAAACTCAGAGATCTGCCTGCCTCTGCCTCCCAGAGTACTGGGATTACAGGTATGCGCCATCACCGCCTGGCTGAAAAGCCTTATTTTGCCAATAAGAGGAATATGTCATATGTTTTGGACAGTTGGATCAAATGTATTTTGATTGCATATAGTTTTATATCATCTATTACAACAATAGTTATAATGGAAAGAATGATTCAAAAATAGTTCTCTGTTATTTTGAATTCTAAAAGCATCTTTCATACCAATGAAATATAGTCATCTCACCACTACTGAGTAACAAAAACTATACACAGCCTCCGAATATCGAACTATGAGTTCAGGGGTATCAATAATAGTGCCAGCCACTCATGGTAATGGATGCTGCATTGTGTCACACATATTTCCACCCAGGATGCCACTGTACCATCCCCTAGCTGCTTAACAAGAGGATGCCTACCTAAAAATGGTCACATCCTTTTTTTGAGACGACATGATGTCTTTGAGACTTCCCTTTCCCTCCTACTGCATCCACAGACCCCTGAGTAGTGCTGAGTGTCACGTGTGTCACCACAGTTCAATTTAATGTTGTAAAGCAGCACTATGTACTATCCATGGGGAGACAAGAGCAACACACTGTCTGCTATCTCCCACTCACTTTTACATACTATTAGTGATACTTTTTTTTTAGTTCTAATTTGGTATTTTAGAAATGCAAACTACACATATAAACCTCTGGGTGTTGAACTGTTCATCTTAAGCTATGACAAACTATAAAAGTCAGAACGGTCATATACCTTATCATCTCCACAGTTCTTTCTCATTTCTGCTCAACTGTCACACTGATTTTACAGAAGAGATGTGTTTATGTCAAAGCATGTATCTTTCAAAGCATGTTTATGTCAAAGCATGAGCTTTCCTGTGTGTATCATTACACACTTGTACATATTTTCTTTTTCATACTGGTGTAGACATATACTCACACACACCTACTTGTGAAAGACTGTCAGTATTCTTGCATGTCAAGATCTTATCATAGGTTGACTATAAAAAAATAAAATAATGAAAAGTACATAATATATTATGACTATGTAAGTTTTATTCATTAGGGGAATAATTCCTGATGCTCAAGTTGTAACACAGAGAGGACATGCAGGGCTCTGCCAGTACTCCCGTGTCATTTGAAGGAGAATGTCTCAATATTGATATGAAGTGAGTTTTAAATTTATTTTTCTTGATAGTTGGCATGGTATTTGAATGATAACTTTCTTGTATAGTTCTTTGACACGCCCCCAAGAATGAATATATATATGTGTTCTTATTCATATTCATTCTTATTGAACTCTCTCATTAAGCCGTTCCACATCCTTTGAGTAATGTAATTGACTCTTTCTCCATGAGCCTTCAGACTTCTTGCTTTGATGTTGGAACCTGGGGCGACTGGCTCCTGGCATTCCTGGCTCTGTTCCACCATTTCTTTAATATCAATTTCTCCGTCTTGAACTTCTTCTTTTCATTGCACTAGACAATAACTCTAAGTACTTTTCTGACCAAGGGTTTTGGGAGGATAAGTTTCCCTAGTCCCTCAGCTGTCCAAAAAATGTAACCACTTTATCAATACATTCATTCCACAGTTTGACCAATCATAAAATTATTATTTTAAATCATTTCTGACTAACATTTGAAACATCAGTGCTTTTGCTGAGAATTTGACATTACTTGTGCTGCAGTCAATGCTCATCCAGCTGAATTTTATTCTCAGCTCTCCCTCAACCTACTTAAGTATTTCAGCTATTTTTTAGATTCGATGTTTTAACTTTTTTGCAAGAAGATGGCTCAGTGGGAAACTTTGCCATTCACTTACTGTTCTTGAGACCAGTGGCTCTTCAATCTGAGAAGCTTTTTTGGGGAGTGGCTCAGGGATTCTTTCTTCTTTCTTTTTTTTAATTGAATATTGTCTTCATTTACATTGGTAAATGGAAATGGAATGGAAATGGTAAATTACCATGGAAATGGTAAAATCTTTCCCAATTTCCCCCCTCCCCAAAGACCCCAACCCTTCCTCCCACCCCCTGCCTCCATATATATGCCCCTCCACCCGGCACACTCCTGCGTCTCCCCCTCCTCCATTTCCTTTTGTTGAGACCTCTATTGAACCTTTACCTGACCAAGGACCACTCCTCCCACTGATGCCCAACAAGGTCTTTCTCTGCCACATTTTTGGCTGGGACTATGTGTACCCCTTGGTTGATGGCTCAGTCCCTGGGAGTCTTGGGGCATCTGGGTGGCCGGAGTCATTGTTCTTCCCATGAGGCTGTAAACCCCTTCAGCTCCCCCGGACCACCTTCCAACTCCTCCATTGGGGACCCCACGCCCAGTCCAAAAGTTGGTTTCTAGTTTCTGCCTCTGTATTTATAAGGCTCTGGCAGGGCCCCTCTGAAGACAACCATGGCATGCTCCTTTTGGTACACTTTTCTTCTTTTAGTAGTGTCAGGGTCTGGTGACTGTTTATAGGATGAGTGCCCAGGTAGGGCAGTCTCTGGTTGGCCTTTACTTCAGTCTCTGCTCTACACATTGTCTCCCTTATTGCTCCTGTGAGTATTTTGTTCCCTTTCTCAGAGGAACCAAACCACCCTCACTTAAGTCCTCCTTCTTCTTGAGCTTCCTGTGCAGGGTGAATTTTAAATTGTTTATTTTGAATGTTTGGACTAGCATCCACTTATTAGTGAGTGCACACCATATGCGTTCTTTTGTGATTGGGTTCCTCGATCAGGATGACACTTTCTGGTTCTATCCACTTGCCTAAGAATTTCATGAATTCATTGTTTTTAATAGCTGAATAGTACTCCATTGTGTATATATATATATCACAGTTTCTGTATCCATTCCTCTGTTGAGGGACATCTGGGTTCTTTCCAGCTTCTGGCTATTATAAATAAGGCAGCTATGAACATAGTGGAACATGTATTCTTATTACATGTATGAGCATTTTCTGGATATATGCCCAGGAATGGTATAGCTGGGTCTGCAGATAGTACTATGTCTAATTTTCTGAGGAATCACCAAACTGATTTCCAGAGTGATTTTACCAGCTTGCAATTCCACCAACAATGGAGAAGTGTTCCTTTTTCCCCACATCCTCTCCAGCATCTGTTGTCTTCTGAGTTTTTCATCTTAGCCATTCCGAGTGGTGTAAGGTAGAATCTCAGTGTTGTTTTGATTTGCATTTCCCTGATAACTAAGGATGCTGAACATTTCTTTAGGTGCTTTAGAGCCATTCTAGTTTCTTCAGTTGAGAATTCTCTCTTTAGCTCTGTACCCCATTTTTTAATAGGGTTATTTGATTCTCTGGAGACTAACTTCTTGAGTTCTTTGTATACATTGGATATTAGCCCTCTATCAGATGTAGGGTTAGCAAAGATCTTTTCCCAATTTGTTGGTTGCTGTTTTGGCCTATTAACCGTGTTCTTTGACTTACAGAAGCTTTGCAACTTTATGAGGTCCTATTTGTCAATTCTTGTTCTTAGAGCATAAGCCATTGGTGTTCTGTTCAGGAACTTCTCCCCTGTGCCCATGTGTTCAAGATTTGTCCCCACTTTCTCCTCTATAAGCTTCAGTGTGTCTGGTTTTATGTGTAGATCCTTGATCCACTTGGACTTGAGCTTTGTACAAGGAGATAAAAATGGGTCAATTTTCATTTTTCTGCATGCAGACCTCTAGTTGATCAGCACCATTTGTTAAAAATGCTGTCTTTTTTCCACTGAATATTTTTAACTCCTTTGTCAAATATCAAGTAACCATATGTGTGTTGTTCTTTTCTGGGTCTTCAATTCTATTCCACTGACCTTCCTGCCGGTCTGCATACCAATACCAAACAATTTTTATCACTATCGCTCTGTAGTAGAGCTTGAGTTCAGGGATGGTGATTTCCCTCAGAAGATCTTTTGTTGTGGAGAATAGTTTTTGATATCCTGGGCTTTTTGTTATTCCAGATGAATTTGAGAATTGTTCTGTCTAGATCCATGAAGAATTGATTCGGGATTTTGATGGGGATTGCATTGAATCTGTAGATTGCTTTTAGCAAGATGGCCATTTTTACTATATTGATGCTGCCAATCCATGAACATGGGAGATCTTTCCATCTTCTGAGTCTTTCTTTGATTTCTTTCTTCAGAGGCTTAAAGTCTTGTCATATAGATCTTTCACTTGCTTTGTTAGGATCACACCTAGGTATGAAATATTATTTGGGACTATTGTGAAGGGTGTGATTTCCCTAATTTCTTTCTCATCTTGTTTATCCTTTGAGTAAAGGAAGGCTATTTATTTGCTTGAGTTAATTTTATATCCAACCACTTTGCTGAAGTTGTTTATCAGCTTTAGGAGTTCTCTGGTGGAAGTCTTGGGGTTGCTTAAGTATACTATCATATCATCTACAAATAGTGGTAGTTTGACTTCTTCCTTTCCAATTTGTATACCTTTGACTTCTTTTTGCTGTCTGATTGCTCTGGCCAGGACTTCAAGTACTATATTGAATAGATAGGGAGAGAGTGGGCAGCCTTGTCTGGTCCCTGATTTTAGTGGGATTCCTTCAAATTTCTCTCCATTTAGTTTGATGTTGGCTACCGTTTTGTAGTATACTGCTTTCACTATGTTTAGGTATGGGCCTTGGATTCCTGATCTCTCTAAGACTTTTATCATGAAGGGATGCTGGATTTTGTCAAAAGCTTTTTCAGCATCTAATGAAATGACCATGGGGTTTTTTTCCTTTAGTTTGTTTATGTAGCGGATTACATTGACAGATTTCCATATATTGAACCATCCAGGTCAGAGATTCTTTCTCAAATTTCTCTTTTTTTTCATTCACTCTATTCTATGGAATACTTAATAGACAGATGTTGTGCCTACTGGAGCCAGTTTCTGGGTCCTTTAATTTTTCTCTGCTTTATTATTTTGTGTTTTAAGCTTTAAATGTAGACTGATATGTTTTTATGTTATTTTCAAATGTCTAACTCAGTCTTCATTCATATTCATTCTAAGATTCAATTTTTCTAATAAGATTTATATTTAGGTAATTAAATATATGTTCCAGATATTTTAATTGTTCTCAAGCCTCTCTCCCTCCACCAAGAGAAATAGCAGTCAGGTTCTTTTTTTTGTATGAGTCTATTTATTAGAGTTTATTTAGAATGAAGAATGTTTTCAGTGTTGTGAGTGTGTGTGTTCTGTCCCCTCTGTCACTGCTTACTCACATTGATCATTCTTTTCTCTGTATTTGTTTTCAACAAATACTAGTTAGCAACTGTGCCATATTTCCTATGGGTATCTAGTATAGGCTTATGTTACCATGAAATGAACCTACTACTTGAAATAATTCTCTTCTGAATGGAAAGTATGGTAGATTTTAAATGGCTACAAGGTCTTTGGTATTTCTTCCCTCTATAGATGTGTCCAAGTCTCTAGATCTTAATTCTGAATCAGGTTCATTACTTCTTAACCAATGAAATGTAGTCAAAATTAGGTTTCGCCAAGGCTGGAACCAGGTTTGAGAAAACAGTGGTTTCTATTCTGACTTCTTGTGTTGTGGAATTTTTGCACCTAGAATTCAGAAGCCATGCTAGAAAGGAAGTCCAAGTGACCTTTCTTTATGGAGAGGCCTTTATAGACAGCAAAGATGAGCTTGACTGAAAAGCCTTTTCCAAAGTCTCAGACAGAAACCAACATCAACTGGTCACACATACCTCTAATCATCTGCCTGCAAATATCCCAGCTCAAGGTAGAGCATAGATGAGCGTAGCTTCTTATCAAGTCCTCCTTAAATATATAAGGAGAAGTACAGTCTATTGTGGCTTTAAAACATTGAGTTAGGTGGTTATTTGCTATATTGCAATTCATAAGCAAGATGGAGGCTGAAATACAAGAGCTGAAAAATGAGCAAATTGTTCATGAGACTGCTATTTAAGCTCTATGTTCAGAGGGCACCAAACCAAAAGCATGCCCACAAAACATTGTGCTGAAAAACAAAGCCAGACATAACAATACACACTACTCATCTAAAGTCTTATAATACAATCAGTAGTTGAGTGGGTGTGGAACAGAGGGCATGGCTGGATCAACAGTAGAAGTCAGCTGTCTTAAGTGATCCCAGAAATAACACCAGAGAGCTCCTACAGCTGATAAATGACTTCAGCCAAGTAACTGGACATAAAATTAACTCAAACAAATCAGTAGCCTTTCTAAACTCAAAGAATAAATAGACTGAGAAAGATATTAGGAAAATGACGCTCTTCACAATTGTCACAAACAAAATGAAATATCTTGGTGTGATGCTAACCAAACATGTGAAAGATTTGTATGACAAGAACTTCAATTCTCTGAAGAAAGAAATCGAAGATCTCAGATGATAGAAAGATCTCCCATCCTCATGGAATGGCAGGATTAATAGAGTAAAAATGGCCCAATGCAGTCCTCATCAAAATTCCAACTCAATTCTTCATAGAGTTAGAATGTGCAATTTGAAAATTCATTTGGAATAGCAAAAAAACCCAGGATAGCAAAAAATATTCTCAACAATAAAAGGACTTCTGGGGGAATCACCATTCATGACTTCAAGCTGTAGTGCAGAACAATAGTGATTAAAACTGTATGGAATTGGTACAGTGACAGGCAGGTAGATCAATGGAACAGAATTGAAGACCCAGAAATTAACCCACATACCTATGGTCACTTGATCTTTGATAAAGGAGCCAAAACCATTTAGGGGGAAAAAGACAACATTTTCAACAAATGGTGTTGGTTCAACTGGCGGTCAGCATGTAGAAATATGCAAATCGATCTATTCTTATCTCTCTGTACAAACCTCAAGTCCAAGTGGATCAAGGACCACTATATAAAACCAGACACACTGAACCTTATAGAGGAGAAAGTGGACAAGAACCTCATATACATGGGAACAGGGGAAAATTTCCTGAACAGAACACCAATGGCTTATGCTCTAAGATCAAGAAATAAGTGCATTTTATTGGAAGTAAAACAATTAAAATGGTTTGAAATGTAGAATTACTTTCTGTCTTACACCAAATATTTTCAATGGCCCCATACTGCTTATGCACTTAAAATATAGATCATCTCATTCTTCTGGAATTCCAGGCTCTTTTTTGTTCTTGGAAATACATTCTCCAACTCTTTGGTTGTCCTTGTTCTGCTACCCAGTTTTATCATTCCTAGCACAAATCCTCTGTCCCAGCACCCAGGCCTGGTTTCTCCTTCCTCCTTCTGAATTTACAGAATCCATTCTGTCTTTTAGGCCTCATGTCTAATGGAATCCCTTTTTCATTCTAGAGGTCCGGTAGCCATTCTCTTCCTGAGTTCCCATAGCAGGTGCTTGCACCAGTAATAGAGTGCATGCCTTATGTACAATCAGATGTCTATGTGCTTGCCTCTATCACGAGAGAAAGGGCCATTCTTATTCCATGTAGAACTACAAGAATTATTCGTACATAGTAAATACTCATCAATGTTTTGGCCTATCTAGTTCTAGATCAGCGATGACTAATGAGTATGGCTATATCCTTTCTTTTGTGTTAAAAATGACAGCTGTTTTTCCTTCTGTGATAAATTAGCTTCATTTTTATCTTGTTGCATGACTTGCCTGCCACACACATGTCTCCTCCCTGTTCTCGAATGCTCCATTTGGGTGACATTCACCTTTTACTCCAGAAGATTTCCTGAAAACCATCTGTGCCTCTGCTGCATACTGGCAGGCTTTTCTCTGGGTCTGCTGGACTTTGGCTACATTGGGATTGCCACAACTCTTGTCATCTGTCCCATATATTAAAACTGAGAGCGCTGGCTGCTTCTGTCTTGTTCCATTAATTATTCTTCCCTCATCTACTTTATGTTTTCTAAATCTCTCATCTATAAGCATTTTCTACTCTTGTCATCTTTACTGTCATCATCAGTTCATAACCACAAACCTTTACTTACTAAAAACACACGGGCTCCATGAATTGTCTTTAATGGTATGATCATATTCTAAATATCCAAATCTTGTGTGATTGCACTATGTTCTGATTCATCACCAGTGTTTTAACAAAATACCTTATTATTTTAAGCCTCTCCTCTCCATTTATAAAAATGTTCAGATAGCATAAGTGTAAAAATATAATTTACACTTTAATTTTCTTAGTGTATTAGGATTCAAGTGGATAAAGACATGTTTTAACAATACAGTGAATTATTTGTTTGTGTATGGCTACTACAGACATGGGGGTGGGGAGAAGATTATAGACTGAAGTGAGTCTACAATGTCTTTTAGCAATCACCTCCATGTTGAGGTTTTAGAGGGTGAGAATGATTGTTTATTTTATACAAAAATTATTACATTTATTTTTCACAGAGACCCAATCATCTTTCCATATATTATAAGAAATTAAGAACTATAATCAATCACTCATAGTCTTCAAATGGCAAAAATGGGTTTGATGCTATATTAAAATGTGAATACTCTTTAGGATGAAATTTATGCTGTGCAAAAATGGGGGTAATTTTAATTGTTCACTGTGATTTTCATAAATAAATACAAGTAAAACCCTATAAAATTCTATCATCCTAAACAGTGCCCTGTTTATATTACTTATTAGTTATCTATCACTATATTTACTCATATATTCTAAGTTCCTAAAGGCATAAACAAGTTAGACAAGAATAAAGCAAATTGTTCTCTTACGAGTGAAAATCTTTACCATCACAGAATTGAGTTTTTCTTCTCATGGATTGTTTCTTGGAAGCTTCTCATGTGCTCTTAAAAATTTTCATCAAAATGTGAAGCTGGGAATAGGAAGAACTCGTGGTGGAGGAAGCAGGAAGGAACACATTCAGTTAAAGAGGAACTAGGTATACTCTGTAGTGATTATAATGCTGCTATCAAGAGCAGACCATGTATACCCCAATGGTCTTCTAAGATTAAACTTCCTATATGGCATGATGTTAGACCACTTTAATTGTCTTATCAGAAAGGTCAGTGTCCTACCTTGATGCTAAGCGAGGCCATTCATACCAATTCTGAGATCACTGCTGAATTAATTTCTTAACTCCTGTGAACACGGTCCTAGCTGCATCAATGAAGTGGTCACCAAGCACCATCTGTCACATGCCCATTTTCCTTAGCAACTCCTGACCTTGCTATGTTTTCTTTTAGTCCCTGATACATATAAAGACATCAGCAAGCAATAACCAAGTATCTAATGGCTCACTTGAGCTAGCTCGACCAGGACTGATTTCCCTCATATTGCCGCAGGTTACACAGCATTTATTTCTAAGAATGATGTGTAGTTCTATTACTCAGTTTCTCAATTTAATGTCCCCCACCCCACCATGGCTCATAGTTTTGGCCATGAGAGGCTCTTTCATTTCTTGTTTGAAAAACTTTCCTAATTCACATAGTTCAAGTGTGGATACTCCCTGGTTATTATTATCAGGACCAGCTATTATTAAGGTCTCTATCTGCTGTCATTTCTACCTTTCTTTTTTTCCATCTTCCCTGTCTAATTCTTCCCTTGAGTTCCAAGTTTTTCAATTGGATGTGAAGCTATTTAGCAGATGTCTTCTTTTTTGCCCCCAGCAATGACAAAATAGGAAGCCAACATTTTTATTTCATTTACCTCCTCTCCCATTCTTCCTGCCTGTCCAGAAACTACTGTAGAAGATAAGATCTACATGTCTTTTTTCTCATTGTAATTCCTTCCTTATGTGCACAAGTTCTTTTTGGACAGACAATGGAGGCTCAGCTGAAAGTCTTACTGATTACAGCAAAAGCCATGATTAATGCCACAGTCTCATGGTGATCCTGTCACCCTATCCTATATATTCTATTTTCAATGACTGCCATCTATTGTTTTTAAGCAGGGGGGTGGGACATGGATAGAGATATCATTCATTCTATTTTACACCACACAGAGGAAGACAGTTTCCGTGGGATTGCTACCTGCTCTGGACCATCTACCTTCAGAGGAAGTGGCCTCAGTTGTACATCTTGTCATACACAGCAGGGGCAGTCCAAGTCTGCCATAGCAGGAAGGTGTGCCACGTGGGTGAGGATGGACTATCAGGACCATCCCTGTGAGCACTTAACCCTTAGATGACTTAGCTTTGCTGTATGTCTTATTAGCCATAGCACAATAACACACCATCTTATAAAGCCAACATTGTTTCAGTTGTGCTTCAGGGGAACCAATGGTAGGCTTGCACTACTGTGTGTCCTCCTGGGGATACATGATTAAAGGAACAATTCTAGGGGCTGAAGAGATGGCTTAGGGACTTAGAACTCTTGAGAGGACCTGTGTTCAATTTCTAGGACTCTGGCAGCTGCTCACACCTGTCTATAAAACTCCACTTCTTGAAGATCTAGTGCTCACTTCTGGTTCCACAAGAACCAGGCAAGAAAGCAGGCAAAAAGTTTATACACATATGATGAAAATAAAACCATTTTTAGAAAAGAAACAAACCATTCTACCCATGTATACCATACTGAACCAAGTTTAACTGGGGTTGTTTGTAGGGAAATGGGTGAAGGGTTCTTTACAGGAATCAAGGAAGCTTATGCATACCTGCACCATTGAAGAAACGTCTCCCTGCATCCCCAGCAATTGTTAAATGCCTAAATTTCCTCAGCAATGAGAGAGACCATGTGTACATAATGAGCCACTTCATGTCATATCTCATAAGATTAATGAGATCCCTTTTGCTTTGATGAGGCTAATGTTAGGGACCCCGATTTTTTGAGGGTCATATATGGGTAATTATAGCTGCTCTGTTTTCAAGAAAATACCAGGCCATGTCATACTCGGAGGACAGAATTCAACCATAATCATACAAACATACAAGTATGGACAGTATACAATATCTGACAATGATAATAAATAACTAATAGTCATTTATGTATTAAGTATACTGTGGTTTTAACTTTATTTTAGAATATACCTCTACTTACTCAAATCCAGATTGCTGTGAATCAGCATACAGTGTTAGGCTGCATCTCATGCATATCATTTATCATGTCTCTTGATTGATTTATTTTTTCTTACGCTTGATTTAATCTCATGTTCTTTTATTATAACACTAGAAATAATGCTATAAACAATTTATACAGTATATGTCTTGTATATATGTATATCCATGTATTTTGCATATATAGAGAGACTGTATGGCACATGTTTCACATATATGAGTAGGCTATGGTATAACACACATGTGTGTATATTTATTTATATATACTGTATAGTTTAGATGTGTAGCAGGCTATACTCTCTAGCTTGATGTGCATCCTGCGATGTAGGAATAGTGAAGAAATTAGCTAATAAGGCATTTGCTATAACATCCTATCCATTAAGTATAAATAAATACTATATGTATTGCAACTGAAGAAAAAAAATCTGGTATCTATATGGAAAAGAATAAATCTGTAAAAACATTGGCATTCTAGTATCTGGATTTTAAAGTGAGAAATAGAATCTGAACATAGGGGATTGAGAATACTAGGAGGATACCCCAGGGAGAAGAATGCTTCCTAAGAAAGCACACCTAGCATGCTATTAATATTAATACTCAGTTCTAGATAGGAACAAGTCACTTCCCCATGCCTTAGTCATCCCCGAGGGTGGATTTTGGCTGGTTTTTTATTTCCCAGGGACTCTTACTATCAATTTAATATATAAACTACTCTATTAATGTTTTGGACCCCTACCTACATTTGCCAGTCCTCATTTTAGAAAAAGGAGCCTCTCCTAACAACATTCAGTTTTCGTTTTCATCTTCAAAATGTCATGGGACTTAAATGCTGACAGTGTCAAAGGGAAGCTATCACACACACACATACATAATTTACTGAGTATACAGTAGTGACATGAAACACATGCACTATGAAACTCATTCTTACAACTCGAGTTGCAATGAGAATAAAAATTTGCACAGCAGGCACTTGGGGTCCATACAAGATGCTGTTTTGAACCTGGTGATGTAGGATCTACATTCATATCTTCTACATCACTGCAACTAGAATTCCTCCTTTTGCTCATGACCTATGCAGCAAATTGACAATGCATTCACTAAGATCTTCAAAGTATTTACTTTGCTATTCTGAGGAGGCTGAGTGGGGTACATGTAGACACATTTGCCTCATCTCTTCAGACCCTATGATTGATTAAACATCATTCAGTTTTCAAAAATTAAGACCTACTTTGAATTTTTTCTCCCAAACCTCAGCTGTGTGGTTCACTGTGTGGTTTCCAGGATACAGAGAGTATTTATGAATTTTCCCATGAGCCTCATGTTTTCAGAGACATAGGCATGTCTTAGCAATTATTGAAGGCACGAAGGGGGCCCAGGTTGTTCAACATGGTATTCTCGATAATGATGATTAACAATGGTTGCTCAATACATGCAATCAGCTTCAGCTGCCTTCATAATACAAGAGCATTCAGGACCTACCTAGTCACAACTGGAAGGAGCTGTTTCAGAGTGACTTAAAGGACAAAGAAGAGAGTTCTTTCTAAGCCAGATCATTAGTCCTGCCCATAAAACAAATTTGCTCATATTTCTAAACATCTTCACATCATCATTACACTTTGTACCTCGATTTTGATTGACAGGTCTTATCTTGGTCTCCTAGGAGATGATGGCATAATTTCTAAAAGTCAAATAAGTCAGGACACAGGTGACTTAAGGTTTCATGGAAAATTTGCCTTCTAAAGAGTTGGCGTGATTATGTGGGCCTGCTTTCTTTCCAAATTTATCACTGCATGGAGAGCTTCCTTTATCCATTTTATGCACAGGTGCTCCATTTGTTTAGCTGGCACTGAATCACTAGGGTTCTGGAGCAAGATAGCGTCAGGATTGGAAAAGGACTGAGTTACTAACTGTCAGGTCAGTTACTGTCAGGAAGGATCACTGAACACTGATTTTGTGTAATCATTCATGTGTCTATTAAGCAATAAGTAACAAAGAAAACACATTGGTTTATTTGTGCAGAGAAGTGATGTTTGAAAATGATTATTAAAGAGATAGTCCCTTTAAAAGCACAGCAGTTCAACAGCATTGTTACCAGTACATGCTGGTATATTGTGGTTGTTGGTCATTCTCTTCTACCTTTGTCATTATGTATTGATTATATGGATTATCTTTGTGTGAGTTTCCTTTTTGGGATATTTTCCTATGGGTTTAGGCCTTGTGGTTACTTGTTGTTTTGAAGAAAAGAAAGGGCCAGGTGGGAGTATGAAGGAGATTTCCAGGATCTTATGACTAGAGATGGAATTCATCTATGTATTATGCATAATAGATATCATCACTCCTTCAAGTAGTGGTTAATAATAGCTTTCAAGTTCCTCATGTTTGGTCCCAACTCTGTTGGTTATAGCTTTAGGAACTCAGGCAGGTTAATAAATCTCTGGTTCTTGTTTTTGAAATATCTTCTATTTAGTTATTGACAATTTCATATGTATATACAGTGTATACTTCCAATGACTCCTCCTAATCTCCCCTTGCAGTATGCAGACACCTCTAAGCATACCTCCTTCCCATCTCCATGTCCTCTCCTTTAAAAAAAAAAAAAGCAACTCACTGAGTCTGTTAGTTATCTGTGCTTGAATGTTGAATGATTTTCTTTTCTTGCTCATGTGTGGATCTTGTACCAGTAATGATGGCCACAGTGAATGACCATGACACAGCTTCTTCCAGCATTCTTTCCCATCTTCTGGTGCTTATGTTCCTCCAGCCCCCTCATCAGCAATGCAATCTCTGGTTCTTGTTAGCTAATCACCACACAATTCTACATTATCTTCATTTTTTTTCTAGCTCAATTTTTTGTTTATTTATTTGTGTGTGTGTGTGTGTCTATGCATTGTGTGTCTGCATGTCCATGTCTGTGTGTCTACCCATGTGTGTGTTTGTGGTACGTGTGTGTGTGTGTGTGTGTGTGTGTGTGTGTATGTGTGCATGTGTGCATGCTGTGGCAAATGTGTGGTGGTCAGAGAAGTGCTTGCAGGTATTGGTTCTCTCCTTCTACCTTGTGGGTTGTGGGGATCAAACTCAGGTGGCAAGTGCCTTTACTTAATGAGCCATCTTCCAGCTCCTAGTAACTTAAAAAATCATTTATCTATTTGTTTGCTTATGTGAATGTTTTTGCACCTCTGTGTGTAAGCATATGTGTGTTCCAGCACATGCCTAAGTACTCCTACAGAGGACAAGACAGTATGCCAGGTGTCCGCCTCGGTTATTCTCTGCTTTCCTTGTCCTCTGAGGCAGGATTTCTTCCTGAACCTGGGGTTCATGTTTTGTGGGAGTCTCAGCAACTCTTCTGCTTCTATACCCTTCAGAGCTGGGACTACAAGTGTGTTCAGGACACTTGGCTTTTCACCTGGGCACAGAGATCTGAAATCTGATCTTTGTGATTGCTTAGCAAATACTCCTAACTGCTGAGGCATCTTTCCAGCTCCTATTTTCTTCATGGGAAAGTCCAGGCCCAGATAATTAAATAATTTTGCCAAGCTTGCACATTTGATAAGTGGTAAAGCTGAGGTTTGAACTTAGGCTGTCTGCTTCCAAATAGATGTTTGCATTACAGTCTAGTGATTTCAACTCATGTATGTAATTAGAGAATTTAGTGTATGATTCCTGTAGATGAGAGACTTTGCCATTTCTTTGCTATTGTTAATACTGGCAAACATTTTTGTAGAAAAACTATTATGTGCCAGTTACTCTGCTAATTGTGCAGTATGCAAAAGGCAACCAGATCTGAAGGTGACTTTGTGAAGCAGTAGATTGGCAATATGACAAATTAGTATTTGCCACTTTAGACTTAGTGACTTTTCTATTGCTGTGAAGAGACAACATGACCAAGGTATCAAAGAAAGCATTTAATTGGGGGCTTGCTTACAATTTCAGAGGGTGAGCCAGGACCATCATGACAGGTATCATCGCACCAGGCATGCGTGGTACTGGAGCAGGAGCAGGGGCAGGGGCAGGGGCAGGGGCAGGGGCAGGGGCAGGGGCAGGGGCAGGGGCAGGGTCTGAGGAATTACATGTGAACCACGGGCATCAGGCAAAGAGAGGGGAACGATCCTAGTATGGACTTTTGAGACCTCAAAACCTGCCCTCAGTGGCATACACCCTTTAACAAGACCACACCTCCTAATCCTTCCCCAAGTTTCACCTGTATAGGGTACAGAGCAAGCCCATAGGGGCCTTCTCCTTCTAACCACCACAAACTGTGGTGGAAAGCAACTATGATAGAAGCAACAGGGAACTCTGGTAGTTTAACAAAAGAAACTAACCAAAAGTGGAGGGCAAAGAAGGGATATTTGAGCTGGATTGCTGGCAGGCCACATGTTAACTGGATAAAGTTTGTAGGTGGGGAAAGTGTGTGTGTGTTTTCAAGATAGTTTTCGAAACATTGAAAAGCTTGAGGACATGAAAGATAGTAGACATGCCTCCTCAGGTGTCAGGGCTGCAGGAGGCTGAGTTCTAGCGTGGACAGGAGAAGTTTGCAGACAACAGGTTCCATAGGACAGTGTGGGCAGCGTCAGAATCTGGATTTCTTTCCTGTAATAAGAGTTTTAGCCTGGAGTACAACTCCTGACCTACTTACAAAAAGACTATTGCAACATCATGATGGGCATGCATTCTAACCTCTGGAGTTCCCAGGAAGTGTTATCATTCAGAATAGGCACCATGGAAACTTAATCTTTTTCATACCTAGTTCCTAATAATAACTTTGTAAAAGCAAAAACAAAAACAAAACTAAAAAGAAAACAGCATGAATTTTGATGCTATGGTTTATGTTCTCGAGGTCCACAAACACCCTAGCTATAAATTTTCTCCTATTTCCAGTGGACTCGAAGCATGTGAGCTACTATATTTATAGCACAACACTTTCAGAGTTCTCCTGCTGTTCAAAGATGGGTTTATTCCTCTCGCAGAATAGAATTTATCAATGTTGCTTCATGTCGTGCATTTGATCCAGTCCCTTAATTTATATACTCATTACATCTTTTCCATTGATTCAACTATAATTCTTATTCTTTTATCCAACAAATATTCTTTGAATAGCCACCCTCAGTAGGCACTATATTATGTGCTGAATATCAGCGGTGAAGAAAACAGCCACACCATTTCTGACAACTTGGGCCTGAGGGTTAGCTCTCAGGTGGCTTCAAATGGCCTCACAGTGCTAGGCACACATCCAGGAGTAGTGATTGAAAATTCCATGGTCCAGCAAATTTGCCATAATGATTTCAGAACTCAAGTTTGGAGTGTTCACGAACAATACTCTGGCCACTGTGTACTCTCTGTCCTAGTTACATTTGTTCACAAATTGTTCCAATTGAGACATTTGGCAGAATCTTCCCTTGTCTTGTTCTTCTCATTCATCTTCTCCCCTTTCTATTTTCAGATCTACCATCTTAGTTACAATTTGTTCTTCTGCATTTGAGTTATCGTTTTAATATCCTAGCTTGTCCTGTGGAACGGCGGTGGATCCCTGCTCTGGTCCTTGGCACATATTGAATGGCAGATTAGAATTCTTAAAGTACATCTTGATTGTGTCCTCTCCTCACCCGGACTTTCTGTGCCATGCTCATTCTAAGCAAAAGAATTACACATTTCAGTTGAACTCCAAATCTCAAACTTTCAATCCAAGTTCTTCTTCAAACTGTCTTTCATTTTGAAGTGATTTTTTACTGGTTTTCTCCAAACACACCCATGCTTCACTTCTGTGTCTTTTGCTAATGAGGTTCGTTCCATGTGGAATGCCTCCTAGCAATATGCTATCTGTCAAATTCCATCTTTCAAGATGCACAAAAAATGTCATCTAGTTGTCCAGCTGTTCTTGTGTTTCCAAAATAAGACTTATTTCTCTCTTGTTCTTTTCTCTCTCCTTCTCCCTCTCCCTACTTCTACATCAGCTAGTTAGTAAGGAGGAACATACTGATGTAAAGAGTTTGTAAACAGATGTTCATTTTCATAGCTGTTTATTAAATTCTGTGTCAGTATATGATATTTCCTCAGTCTGTCAGATACTCTACGGCATTGCAACTTTATCCATTCTCTCACTGTGTGTTTTATAGAGTGCTTTCTCAGTTCCAAAACTCACTCTACTCTTGAGTGAACAAAAGTGAAGAAACCTTGAGTACACACACACACACACACATACACACACACATACACAGTGTATATATATATATATATATATATATATATATATATATATATATATATGGTACATATATATGGTATAAATATGGTTCATGTACAGGCATACTATGAGTGCTGAACTGGCAGGACATCTATGTGTTTATATTTTTAAAGTTTTATTTTATTTTTCAATTGACATGATAACTGTGCATATTTATTGGGAACATTGTATTGATTTGGTCCATGTATACATTGTGCAGAGATAAGTCATACAATTTGGCATACATATCACCTCTAACATTCATTATTTATTTGTTATTATCTTGCAGTAAGCTTGGAATATGATATTGTGAATTATAGTGGCACGTCTCACAGCTGTGTACAAAGACACCACAACTTCTGCCTGCCTGTGCTTTTGTACCTGGTGTTGAATCTCTCTATAATCCCAACTCCTTTTTCTGCAGTTTCAACTTGTTTTATGTGATCAACATTTTTAGATTTTGCAAATAGAGGAGGTTGTTGGAGTGTTTGTCTTTCTGCATCTGGCTTATTTCAGTTAATGTAATGTTCTCCAGGTTCAAGCACATCACTGCAAAAGGCAAGATTTTATATTTTTTAATGGCTGAAGTACTATTGTGTATTATATCTTCTTTTTGTATTAATCTATGGTCACTTACATTCTGGAAAGCCTATTTCAGATGCTATGAAAGGTGATATGATAGGCATGAGAGTACAGGTATCTACAGTATACTGATTTCATTACTCTGGGGAAAATTCTAACAACTAGAGACCGAGATCAGTATATTGAAATGTATACTGATGCTGCTATGGCGGGTATGTGTGTGTGTGTGTGTGTGTGTGTGTGTGTGTGTGTGAGTGTGAAAGGCAATGAGCCCAGAGCACAAGTGACACTTAGCCTTCTGAGCTCCTGAGAACAGACATGGCACAGAGGGGCACTGCTTGTATAGTGTTTATGCCTTTGTCCTCTGTATTTACTATATGTTGTTTATTTAGTCTTTCAAGGGAAAAACACACTACAAACCCGCATTGAAAGGTGTCCAAAAGACTATCCTCCCTCAGGTTATATCTAGTGGGAGACTTAGTATTTTATGTTGAACAGTCAAACTCCCCAAATGTAGAGAGAAAACTTTCAAGTTCAGCTACCACCCTGTCTTCACCTAACCTCATAATCTGCAATTACAATGTTCCCAGGTGGCCTTTCTCTTTCAGAAGCCAAACCATCATACTTTTTAGGTCATAAGAAGGAAGAGAACATGGTTGTATAGAGTCAGATCATTGCATCACTACTTAATCCGTAGCTGTCAAAGTCTACCCCTCTTTTAGGGGAACAGTTCATTTCTTCATTTGGTTTCCACCAA
Source organism: Apodemus sylvaticus (assembly GCF_947179515.1). Taxonomy (NCBI): domain Eukaryota; kingdom Metazoa; phylum Chordata; class Mammalia; order Rodentia; family Muridae; genus Apodemus; species Apodemus sylvaticus. The sequence goes on from NC_067480.1 coordinate 42,192,115, forward strand.
GAAGGATTAGAAAGAATTTTCTCTTAGCATTCTGGGCTCCATGTTCTATCTCTCCCTTCTCACACAAGTGGAGTGAGTTATGTAGGTGGTGAGCTGATAGGTCAGTTGGAGAAGCTAATTTATTGAAAGTTCATGCAAAGTGGATTTAGCATAGTGTGAATAAAACATAAGTCTTCTCATTTGTGCAGAACATCTCCAAGGCCCTGACCAGAGACTCTTCAAAGACTGAAAGAGATTAATTGCTACAATGAAATACTTAGAATATACTAAAATCATATACCATATATACACATAAGGCCAACTACAACTCTGTAGGTACCTTTCCTCAATTCTCCATAAAAAAATTCATTGTGCCAAATGAGATTCAATTATTATTTCTTTTTCTATACAAAATGCTGGAATAATACTAGCATATGGGATGTCAAACAAAATGTATTCTGTGGAAAACAAATGTAAGAAAATAGTAATAGAAAGCATCCCATCCAAATGATTAATAAAATTATCTTAGTTCATGATATTTGCTGCTGAGAAGTTTAAATTTGGTTTTATATTTCAACTAAAATAGGTGCTTTTCTTTTGTGGCTAATTGATATATATTTTAAATTTAATGATCTTTTGTTTATTTACATTCTAAATGTTGCCCCCAACCTGGTCCCCCCTGCTGGAGTTCTTTACTCCATTCCTGCTCCCCACCTCCCTCCACCCCCTCCACCCCCCCAACTCCCATCCCCCCACCCCCACCTCTTGAGAGTGCCCTCCCATCCCCCTTCCCTGCTGTATCAAGTCTCTACAGGATTAGGCACATACTCTTCCACTGAGGCCAGACACAGCAAACCTCTGCTACTTATGGTCTTGTGGCGGGGGCAGACCAGCTGGACCAGCCTGTGTATGCTCATTGGTTGGTGGTTTAGTCTCTGGGAGCTCCCAGGGGTCTAGGTTTGTTGATAGTATTGGTCTTATTATGGGGTTGCCATCTCCTTCAGCAAAAGAAACTATTAAAACAGTGTATTCTTCAAACCCTCCACCTAGATCCAACTTGGTTTTCTCTTTGGTCTCTCTTGCAATGAATGGTGAGGAACAGGGTGTCTGTCTGCCCTTGTACATGCAAACCTTTCCTACTGACTCTTCTAAGCATCACATCAATTATCTTGCATCTTAAACTTCCATGGATCACCTAGAGGTGCTGTCCTACCTTACCTACCTCACCTACTTTAGAGGGGTCTGTTTACCTACCGCAGAGGCTTGTTTGAGAGACCAAATCTTTTGGGTTCAGACTCCATCTTAGGGAAGCTGACCTAAGGTTAAACTTGAGCTAACTAACAGGCCGGTACCTAGCACCAGTTTCCAGGTTACCTGCCCCCCCCAACATGACTTGTGTCTAGGTTTCCAGGTTATTCATCAATAAATCTGCACCCCCCAGGTTACAAGCCTGCCCCTGGCACTTCACTCCTAACAACCACCAATCAGGAAAGAAGCAGAAGCCAAGTTTATGGTTTGGCTCCTAGCACCAGTCAATTATGTTAAAGGCCATGATGGCTCCCCAGTCAGATGTCTGCCAGACTAGACACCTTCTTCTTGTCTCTATAAATGCTTGCCTGAAACTAAACTTGGGGTTGCCCCCTCCCATTCTGCTGTGTCTTAGACGGTGATGTGGCCCAAGCTCGAGCTCGAACAAAGAGACCCTAATGTGATTACATCAGAATCGGCTCCTTGGTGCTCTTTTTGGGGTTCGAGAAGGTTTCCCTGCACATGTTCAGGCCAGTTTAACTTTAGATACCATGGTGCTGACGTGGGTATTTGGTATGAGTCAGCTAAAACATGGCTGAAATACTCTATCCAGAGGACCATGAATCAGCTAATAACAGCTGGCATGAGATGTCTGAGAAACCTAAAATTAAACTGTGATGTGATCTGTTATGTAACATTTTTTGTGGGTTTTGTGTAGACATGATCTCTGAGGCCAGAGGCCTCAATCTTTGCCCTCACTAACCTGTGTATGTGTGTCTGTCTGTAGCCTGTATGTCTGCCTCCGTGCCTTGTGTGCCAGTCTGTGTGCATGCCCCCCTCTGCATACTGCTATGTGTCTGTTTGTCTGTTTTCCCCTGGGTATCTGCGGGCACCTGCTTCTCCCTATCTCTTCAGCTTTCTGGCCACCTTCCTTTTCTAGAAACTGGAGTTAGAAATAGTGACCTTATTCAGGATCACTATCCATGCTGAGACTGCTTCTGCAAGGCCACTCCTGTGGAGCCTTTGTGCTAAACCAGAGGTTCTCAGGTGTTTTTCCAACAGGAAACACAGGAGGAATTTTAGAACAACATTTGTGCCCAGGAAAGCCTTCTGTTTGAGAAGGCTAGGGCACTGACTACTTCACAAGGTCTCCAGGTGATTGTAATGTCCAGGAAAGGCTGAGATCTAGAGGTGCAGTCTGTGGCACACATTCGGGAATCATTGGCTTCTATAGCTTGGGTAAGCTGTGCTGCCCTTCAACACAGTGTTATCAGTAATTAAGGAGATGTTTTGTGTAGTATTCATTGTGATAACATGTTTAGGCACTTCAATGACAATAACCCAGAAAAAAAATCTACTGAGTGGAAAATCTTTGGGATAGCAAACACTTCGACATATAATTGCACTATTTGTGCTTCTGCATTTTAAAAATTGAATATCAGTATGTATTTGGAAAATCAAACTATATTTTTGAGGAGACTGATTTTGATGTCTATTTGATTAAATAGGAAGCTTCCCACAAGAACTCCCAACATACAAACTCTTCATATATGACTTAAAGTTGGAATAAACAGGTTACAGATTTGTAAATATATCCTGTCCATGATATAGCATATTCTGGAAAAGCGGAATGACTTAATATTAACAATGTTCTTTTTGAATTTTAATTTTATCTTCCTCATTTCATGTTATAGTCCTATTTTATCTGGTTTAGCAGCTCTAAGAAAACATGTTAGAATATTCTTAAAATACTCAATGTATTATTATTTTTCCCACCAGAAAAAAAAATCTCTCATGATGGTTTCTTCCTAATGTCTTTTGTTGAAAACCAAAGGATTATGGCACCTCTGGGTCTCTCTTTATGGGCCTTAAAACAGCTGGGCATTGATCCTCTGATGAGCAGCTGCTTGAGAATGAAAGCAATTTCCTCCTTCGGATATCTGGGTGCCTCGTGGATATGGGAAGGCTTTAACTACTATGTCTCTGTACTTATTACCATTCCATTTGGAAAAACATGTCACACAGGGCCAACGAGATCCAGTTACACTGTCGATTCTGCTCAGATGAATACCTGATGAGGCGACAAACCTGTTTTAAAATGAATTTGCTGCTCCCATCAATTCCTTATGACTCTATTGCAAGCCTGAAAATGTATCAAATAATGAAACTTGATCATCTGACCCTGCTAAATGCAGCACGCAGTGTCCCAGGCTGTGCATGTGACAAGTTCCTTATTTATTTAATTCTCGGTTTTAAAAGCCCCCAAATCCTCTGCAGCAAAAAGGTGTTTCTGTCTTCTATATACTGTATTAAAGAACCTATCTATATATGAAACTTAAACAAATGACACTGGGCCATTTGAAAAAACAGAATTCATTTACTTTAAGTGTAGTATGGTACTATCACTAATTGCAATAGAGGACTTTCCCCATATGAACAAAGACGCTAGTTTCTGGTGGCCAACCCTACTGCTGTCCAGGGAATCCAGGCAGGCCAAGTTTCAAACAGATGAGTTTTCTAATGCGACAGTCGACCGATGCCTCTGGTGAGGGTATCTTTACTGTGAACTCTATGTGAATAGTCCTCGAGGCAAGGGAGTGTATTTTGATCCAAAAGTCATTATCAGGTTTAGAAATTCTCACCTCCCTTCAAAAGCACAATTTTGATCTAAGTGCGTAGTTTTATCCTGGTGAGAGATTAACATGTCTCACCAGAGCATTGAAACTAATTGTTACAACAAATTAATGAATTACGTGTGCAGAAGGAATTGTTCCCTTGCATGGAGAGGGCTAGAAAAGGCAGAGTACCTCATTTTCCTTAGTAATTTAATTATAATGGAATGATTATTATAGCACCTCATTCCTGTAGGGCTTCTGAAATTGAAGGCTTAGGTGTGATTTTTATCAGCAGCTAGGGATGCGCTAAACAGCCTCTCACTGTCCATCCTCACGTGCTGCTTCATCACCCCCAGAGCCTCTTTCAGACTCGAACTGTGGCTTGTCATAATTATGTGTCCATGGGGAAATGCAGTGTTCACCCAATGGCAGTGGAAAATGCAGTTTTAATTTATTTTTCCCAGTGACACCGAGGCTGAATTTGAATTTGTCCTGGGTTTGCCATACCTATAGGCCTACTTTCTCTGGGACTAATAGTGTCTGAGCTGAGCCTGGGTCTTCAGTCATGGCCATCTATTGCTTTCTAAAATGTGTGTGTGTGTGTGTGTGTGTGTGTGTGTGTGTGTGTGAATATTTTTGTGGGTTCATGTGCACATGCATTTGTTTGTGCCAAGGACAACTTCAGGTGTAATTCTCAGGAACATTACCTTCTTTTTGACAAGGTTTTTCATTGGCCGGGAATTCATCAATTAGGCTGCCTGGCTAGAAAGAAACCTGAGGGATTAACCTGCCAGAGCTCCCTCAGAGTTAGGATTATAAGGATGTTTATGTGAGTTGTGGGCACTGGGCATAGAAGTCAGGCCTGTATGCTTTTGAGGTAAATGAAGACTTTACTGATGAAGCCATCTCTGTCACCGTGTTCTTGTGCTGCTATTGCCTTGCTTCTTGTGTTTTCCAGACAAGGTTCTACTATGTCACCTGGACTGCCTTAAATATGTGATTTCTCATCTTCAGGTTTCAGAGTGCTGGGATTACAGGTCTGGGCCATCATGTCTAGCTATGACCTTCGCCTCACATGTATCTTTGTTTAACCACTCCTCCATTATCCCCAGGGAAACTGCATAGGCCTATTTCATTCTTGTATGGCTGGTCTGAGACTTAATCCCTCTCTTATACCCTGTGGTCTATATGGGCCAGGTTTGGTACATGAGAGCCTAGTATCTCCTAATGGATGAAAGGCAACCATTTTGTGTGGTATATGTGCCTGGCATCTTATAGTACATGATGCCTAGGCATTTTCTGAGGCACATGGTTCAGGGGATGAGCATATATATTGTCACAAACCTTATCATTCATGCTCAAAATTGTAGGTAAACTATGTTTTATAGTTTTGAGTCTCTATTGGGCCATATGCCAGTTATCTGAAGAAAAACACATTGTAGAGATGATGGAGTAGAGTTGCCTGAATGTGAGCTGTACATCTAGCAGATTCCTGGGTTAGAACAATGGGAGCCAAAATGTCTTCCAACTCTTGGGTTGAGTTGGACACTGTTACTTGTATCTAAAAGAGGTCATCTCTCAAAAGGTTCATGTCATCAATTCTACAAAGAACTGCAAAGGTGATGATTCTTCTGACTGAGTCCCTAAAGATCATTCCTGTGGGTCAGAGTACAGTATGTGGTGGTTTTGGATGAGTTTGTCAAAGGCCAGTTTACAGATTCCAAAGGCTCAAGTGCTGCTGACAAAAGAGGAAGCTGTGACCTCACTTTAGAGAGGAAAATCTTGGAGATTCAGGATGCTTTCCTGAAAGACACAGAGAATTGCTACTTCTTCCTCCATCTTATTGTGAATAACAATCGTGATTTGAGCAAAACATGCAAGAAAGATAAGCCAGAAATGTTTTCTTTTTTTAACAAGGTCTATGAGTCTCTTTTTCTGCAGAATGATATTTATAGAGGAGGAGCTAGGAAGATTTGTAAATGAAGGCAGAATAGTTGTAAGCAGCAATTAAGCCATGATTATTAGATATATTTAATTAGGTAGGAAAAACTGTTCTTATAGTGACAGTGTGGTGAGGCCAGGCTAAGCCATCTTCTTGTCTTTTATCTGAATTTATGGTTGACATTCCTTGTTTTTGTTGTTGTTGTTGATAATGATGATGTTTCCACCTTAGAACTTCCTTTTTGGCTTTGTATTAATCATCTGATTATGGAGGTCTGGACTCACACAAGGGATCCTTAGAGATGGGATGAAGTTAGCCTTCCTTTGTCTCCGACTCTGGTTGTAAATTCCAGGAAGCACATAGAAGTCAAGCCTTGAAAGCAGGCAGTGCCTGGCTTCTGATTGGCCTCGGCTTTTCTCTGGGTCAGCAGACAACTGCTCAACTGCTCAGGACCAGCTGCTTGGCAGGCTGAATGGAGTTAATTAGTTCAGGTGGGACTTGAGTGCAGGATCTCGGTGTCGCTGGCATCCCCTCTTATCTATCTGAGCAAAATGGATGCAGAGTGACAAGCGAGAAGCTGCCAAGTCTGGCCTTATTTTAGCCACAGGACTCACACCAGCAAGTGTCATATTGTCTTTGAAGAGGAAGGAACGGAAGTCCATGGCCTCATTCTGCCAATTCTCACAACTCCCCTCTTGACTTCTAAACAACTCATCAGTTCTAATAAATTAAGGTTATACTCAGTTGAGAATGAGCCTACCTTTCTTAAAGGCAAGATTTTATTTCTTGATATTTTAACTACTGTCTAGGGGTTAGGTTGCAGGCTGAATTGTGTTTCCCCCAAATCTGAGATCCAAATGTTATCGTATTAGAGATGAAAGTTTTATTATTCAAAGAAAGTAGTTAGGGCAAGCTTTAAATGAGCTTCACGGGTGTGACTGTTGGAAGAGAAAATTTGCAGAGCCATGCATCCAGTGTGGTGATGCTTAAAGACTAAAGGTAAACTCCTGGGCATATACCCAGAAGACTCCCCACCATGTAATAAGGATACATGTTCTACTATGTTCATAGCAGCCTTATTTATAATTGCCAGATGCTGGAAAGAACCCAGGTATCCCTCAACAGAAGAGTGGATGCAAAAAATGTGGTATATCTACACAATGGAGTACTATTCAGCCATTAGAAACAATGAATTCATGAAATTCTTAGGCAAATGGATGGAGCTAGAGAACATCATACTAAGTGAGGTAACCCAGACTCAAAAGGTGAATCATGGCATGCACTCACTAATAAGTGGATATTAACCTAGAAAACTGGAATACCCAAAACATAATCCACACATCAAATGAGGTACAAGAAGAAAGGAGGAGTGGCCCCTGGTTCTGGAAAGACTCAGTGAAACAGTATTCAGCAAAACCAGAACGGGGAAGTGGGAAGGGGTGGGTGGGAGGACAGGGGAAGAGAAGGGGGCTTGCGGGACTTTCGGGGAGTGGGGGGGCTAGAAAAGGGGAAATCATTTGAAATGTAAATAAATTATATCAAATAAAAAAATTATAAAGACAAAAAAAAAAGACTAAAGGTAAGACAGACAATTAGAAGACAAGGGGAAAGACTGAGCCACGCTCCCCCTGCTGCTCTCCAAAGGAACCAGCCTTGCATTGAGCTTCTTACCTCCTGAACTGAGAGAGAGATTTCTGCTACTTCCTGGTGCATTCCTTGATCATCTCTGCAAACTAACACAGTGTGCCAGTTTTGCATGTCCTTAAACCCAGGGTGCTCCTCTCTGAGGTGAATGACTACAGTCTAACTTAAAACCCAGACCTGTCCATGGCTCTGTGGCTATGTAACAGAAAAGGTTGGGCTATAACACACATGCTTGACTAAGTATTTTCCTCCTTTCTTCTGAACATGCTTATGAAGCTAACAGAGATATATTTTTTTTCTTAAAGGGGAATATAAACCCATTAAGAGTACAGACAAAAGACAATGGTACTTGACACCCAAGTTTAACAATGTTACATTTCCTTCAGATTCTTTCTCTCAAAGGAATAAATCATCACATATTATCCAGTTAATTTTCTTTGAATCATTTCCACTTTTCCATGCCAAAGTAGAATACTACTCTTAATTTGGTTTATATTCAGCTCATATTTTAATATTGTCCCATCGTATTTATCCATAAATAATATATTTTATCACTCTTTATGAACAAAATAAATGGTATTGTACCATCCTTTCACCTATAAATTTTTAAAAAACATAGCACTGTGTTTTGATATATCTGTATAAACATACATAGAACTAGGTTTGCTGTTCAGTAACATCCTGTGATATTTTTTCTCTATAAGTGTAACATGATATAAGCTAATATCACAGTTGGAATTATTAACATTGTCCTTTGTGTGTACAAGCATGTTTGTCATAAGTTAATATATCTAGCAGTCAGATTGATATGTCACTTCTTTATTTTTATCAAGCATTACCAAACGGAACATCAAGTGGCTTGTGATTGCTTATTTGAGAATAAGTGTTTCCCTACACACAATATCGTCAGAGCTTAAGTTTCTGGTCCAATTTAAAAATTATGTGTACTCTCTATTCAAGCACCAGTTTAGGATTTTCTTGCTTTCCTACACCTGATCATTATACAAACTGAACTATTGATTCTCTTTTGGGGTCTTTAGATAGGCTCACTTAAGGGGTATTCCAACTGTCACAACAGATATCCCTACTTCATCGTGGAGAGGCTAGATTGTCCATTGGCCCAATGACTTAAATGGTGGTTAGAGTTATCTCATTAGAGGCATAAATGATGTGAACAGGAGATGAAACTGAACAGGGATGGGACCCAGACAACAGTAGTTCTGAAATGTCTTTTGTTTTCTGACCAGGAAGCCAGAAAGGAGCTGTGCTTTCTTACTGTCTTGTAAATGAATACAAGGCTCTGCTATACCTGTGAGTGGAGATTGGAACTCTAGTTTAGACATTAATAATCTCTCCTAGTGGACAGCTTTGGCAGTGAGTCTTTAGGGTTTTTGTTGTTGTTGTTGATTTTCTTTTCTTTTCTTTTCTTTTCTTTTCTTTTCTTTCTTTCTTTCTTTTGTGAGAGTGAGTAATATCTATTTCTTAACTTCAGCCCATCCCCTAAATTATTTTAGGGTTTTGTCTTCAGAGTGGGGGATACCAGAGCAGTATTAAAGACCTATTATGGAAAAAAAAACCCTTCTGGTCAAAAGAATGAAATCTTTGACCTGGATGTGTACCTAACATTTCAGTTGGATGGGGGAAGTGGACCAGCCCTCTGGAAGGTGTGACCATTCCTAAGAAGGCAGGTTTACCCAAGACATGCTAAAGAGTTAGATAGAATAATTATCTCTTGAACGAGATGTGTACTTTTCCATCTCCAAATCTCCCTGTTTCCTAGTATCTTCTGAAAGTGCCACACCTATGCATTTTTGTAAGTCTATCTGATTCTATGAAATACTCAGAAAAGTATAATTTTGACTTTGTTCATTTCATCTCATTTCTAAGAGTGCTTTCCCTAATGCTTTGGGCTTCCCTAGTGCTTTGGGTTTTCTTATTCTTTCTCTAAAACTCACTGCTCTACCAAGTGGCTGCCAGCCAGTGTGTGGCTGACCTCCATGCTGGCTTAAGTCAAACAGCATGGCCTTTTCCTGCTTCTTTTCTTTCTTCCCTGTGCATCTGCCATGATTTACAGCTTGTTTGCCGTGTGTGTGTGTGTGTGTGTGTGTGTGTGTGTTTTGCTAATTTTACTTTTTTTCTGAGTATTTTTAAACTCTTAATAAAATTGTTCTTGAACTGCAAAAATAGATGAACACACACACATGCATATATGTAGACACATTATGTATATATGTAGTTCTACACATTTACATCCATAAAATAATATTTTTCATGTAATATATTCTATTTATATTATGCTTTATAAATTGCATTATAACTTGTTTTTCTCAGTGTACTCATGAGATTTATCTATTTTCATATTCATTGTTTTAATTTAGTAAGTTTCACTGCTATGTAATATTCTACCATGTAATCATAGCTCATTGAATTTCCATTCTTCCTCCTTTTGTTCTCCACACAATTATCCTTTCTTGTTCCCAACTCCATATTCTTCTGTCCTAGCTATTTATGTTGTTCCCAGTAGTAGCAGCTTATATATGTGACCCCTACCTAGCACATGTAGGTGAAAGGTTCTCTGAATGGTATAGAATTGCTGTTCTAGGATAAACAATGCCTTTAATTTGATAGATTTGGCCAAATTATCTTCTTGGGTATTATTTTATGAGGCTATGAGCAGATGTGGAGATTTTTTTCTTTTAAAGTATATTTTTCAAATTAATTTTTGTCAGCATTGGTATTTTGCTTGCAGTATGTCTGTCTGTGTGTGTGTGGGGGGGCGTTGTGTGTTCCAGATTCCCTGGAATGGCTTATAGACAGTTGTGTGATGCCATGTGGAGGCTGGGGATTGAACCTGGGTCCTCGGGAAGAGTAGCCAGTGCTGTTAAACTGCTAAGCCATCTTTTCAGCCCCGGGATTCTTACTGTATCACATTTTGCTCAGTATTTCTCTTTGTCATTCTTTTGTTTTTAGATAATTGATTTAAGTTTGTATGTAGACTACATATGTGTGTGGGTGTGTATTCATGTTTGTATACATGTTTATGTGCATACATTTGCTTTTGGAGGTCATAGGTTGATATTAGTGTGTACCGTACCCCTGGTTGTTTCTCCACTTTATTTATTTACATATTCATTGATTTGAGGCTGGGTCTCTCAGTGAACTTGATGCTCTCTATTTTGACTACTCTGGCTTGCCAGAGAGCCTACCAGAATCTTCCTTTCTCCATCTTCTAGCATCGAGGTCATAAGCACATGCCATTGCATATGGTTTTTATGTGCTTCTAGGCACACTTTAGTGTTCACTTTATCTGAACTTATGTCCTCACGCTTGAGCAGAAAGCACTTTACCCACTGAACCATCGCTCAGTCCCCACTGTTGCTATTTCATAAATAACTCCCTAGAATGTGATAAGTACATACTACCTTATTTTGAGTTAAGTTGAGTGTTTGATAACAAATAGAAAAAGAAGGCCTTGATTTGTAACCGTTTCCCATTTCTGAGGCATACTAGTGGCCAATTTTGAGTCACAATTCTTCCCACTATACCCAATTTTAAGTCATCAGTGTGACATCATTGACAGTGACCATGCTCACCTGGGAAGAGATAGCACAGTAAGCTCAAGCTTAATTAAAACCACTTTCCTCACCCTCCCCCCCACGGCTTAGGACATTACTGGTAAAATATGTATTTCCTTACATATGTATGTATTAGTTTACAGTATGTATCTAATGCTTGTTTGAGTGTGAGCGTGTGTGTGTGTGTGTGTGTGTGTGTGTGTGTGTTTATGTGTGTACACATGTGCATACACTCAAAGTCCAGGCTAATGGATAATGCTAATTTATGTAAAGTTGGCCAAAAACTAAGCAGAGTTCTTACTTCAATTTTGCCCATATTATTTAAGATGTCATTCGCTTTGCATTGATCTGCAATGTTATACAGCTCATAAATCAAATGTTCTTTAGAAGATCTTCTGCTGACTTCATTGGCATAGTTAATGATTTATGTGTCAGTAACACATCAGCTCAGATACCTCCCCATAGCATGCATGGTTCTTCCTCGGAATCATTTGGCTTTCTCTCTGCTTTTATCCACTCAGTGTGGACCTTTTATTCATAACACTATTTCTGTACATCAGGAGCATGGGAGTAATTCTTTCACAAAGGGACCAATTTTACTGGTGAAGAAATGATAAAACAAGGCCACTGTTTGATGTGATTTCATAGGAATTCATATTCCAGATGCAGTCAAGAAGTATATTAGTCTCCTCTGGATTTTTCATTCAGCTCTCCGGAGATCTTCTCAGGTCCCCAACTTTGTCCTGTGGGGCTTGACGTTGACTGACAAAGGAGACAAGAAAACACACTTAACTGTGTGATCTTACCAAAATACTTCTGGCTATGTAGCTATCAGCCACTCATCTCTCAATAACCTTGAAAGTCTACTGTTCAAGAATGAAGTACAACTCAAGAGTTGTTGAGTGGCAGCATCAAGATCAGAAGGAAACTGTAGCTTCATGATACTTATTGATATTATACAGCTCAGATTTTAGCACTGGTTTGATAGCAGAAACAGTCAAGCCAATGATAATGGCAGGGCAGATGCTTTGGTAAAACATTTCTGTTTCTATAATCTGTCCATTAGTGATGGTAATGATGCTTGTTGGAGTGAAAATAAGCACATTACCAATCCGTGTTTCTATGACTGACAAGCTGTTGAAGAGTCAATATCAAATGGATCATTCCTATTGGTTGTTCTTGCAAAGCGCAACACATCAACCAAAATAGGCTTGCCCTCTAGGAGGTTGCCAGGGCAACAAAGGCCTCTAACAAGCAGCAGTATATTTGGAAAAGTCATTGAAGATGCTCAAAGCATGCCTGCCTTTGTCTATTTAATGGTCTCATAGAACAGACATACTAAGGTTTCAGGTATGGTTTCTGATTATCCCCAGAAGCCATAGCTGATATCACAGTGGTGCCCTCCATGGCATAGGTCACTTCACCAACTGGGTCATGGTGGATCACTTTGGCCAAAAGCAAAAGAGGTCCAATACATCTCTTTTTAGTCAGCTCCATCACTCAAATGTTTCTGGTTAGTGATCATGTCAGTAGTGATTGATATTTTCCCAGTCCATCTGCTACCAATAATCACCTCACACTGACCACAATCAATCAGCAACCAGCTGTCTACATCTTTGACACCAGCCTGCGTAGATTCCCACATTGGAAATTAAGTATTTCCAGGGCTTTTCAGGCCAACTTGCTTATGGGTCTTGGAACCAAGTAAACTGCTTCCATTAGAGCCATAAGCAGTGGCAACTAATATGGAACTAAAAAGCTCCTTGCCAACTGAGCCATCCACAGGATTTTCTGTATTCTCCTTATAAGTTCCTTTATTTTTTGTTTTGTTTGTTTTTATAAGTTCTTTTCTTAATCAGTTTACTATTACCAGACAGAACACCATCAGCATTGTCTAGTTCCAACTTCAGAGACATATCCATTATGCTAGTTGAAAACACTACCATTTCTTCCCTTAGAACATTCTTCGTTCCACATACTGGACATATCATCAGTATATAAGTCATACTCAATCTTTTCAATGTCAACAGGGATGCAACAACAGGATTACATTCTCAGAACAGAGGCCATCTCAAGGGTAGGTACCATTTACCTGAAGAGAAGTGTCCTTGAGATGATGAATGATGATATCAAAGCATGTTTGGAAACCATGTTTCTTCCAAAGCCACAATTTGACTTTGAACAGACAGCTCAGTAAGTAAGAGAAAGGTCAAGAAATTCATCTAATTTGAAACTTTTAATGGTATGGTATAGTGATGAGGGAGTAGGCACTGGATGAAAATTGAAGAAGATTTTTAAAATGTTACTGTTTTGCTGGCCTGGAGTATGTTGTGTTTTCTCTGAATAAAATGGGGGTGACAAATAGTGCACTTACCTTAGAGAGATAGCTGTTCTGATTATTGCAGGGTTGTAGTTAAGGTTCTTAGAGAGCTAGGGAGATGGTTCAGTCTATGAAGTCCTTTCTGCATAAGCATGAAGACCTGATTTTAGATGTCTAAGCCCAAATAAAAGTCAGGCATTCGGCTGCATGCCTGTGACTTTAGTATTAGGGAATGGAGACAGAAGAATCCTCAAGGCTCTTTGGCCATCAGTCTAGCTGAAATGGCAAGGGTCAGGTTCAGAGAGAGAGAGAGAGAGAGAGAGAGAGAGAGAGAGAGAGAGAGAGAGAGAAGAGGAGAGGAGAGAAAGAGACTATGAACAAAAAGAAAGGTTTCTTGAAGAAGCAACTGAGGAGACATTGTGTCAGTTTCTAACCTCTACAGGTACCTGCTTGGACATCCCTTCCACATAAGTATATAAACACCTATGCTACAAAAGTGCACACACACACACACACACACACACACACACACACACATACACATACACACACACACTTAAAATTATTAAACAAAATTTTTATAAAAGTGCCTGATTAACATGAAGTGCTACTATTCTCCATTATTCCATAAATATATTTGGAATCAGAATATCAGGTTTCCTAAATTATTATATCCACATTTTTATTAGAATTTCATTACATTTCTATGCTAGTTTGTCGTATACTTAATTATATTAAATTTTTCTTTGAATATAAGTATTATATTTCTTTATATATTTAATTTTCAGCTTTATAATATTTATATAGCTCTTTTGTCATATTTTGTGAAAGATGCCTCTTATTTTTGTCACTATAGATGGTGTCTTAAAATTTTAGATATTTTATTGTAATGAACTTCAAGTTCAATTGCAATTTAATAATATTTTGAAGAGACTTTGGTCAGAACCTTGTGAAGTTTTATAGATTAATTCTGGATATAGCTCTTCATTATGCATATGTTATAATTCTCATATGTTTGGAATCTTTAAAATAATTTATTTATGTATTTGTTATGTGTGTGCATGCAGGTTGTGTGCATAAGTACATGTGCACATACATCCACAGGAGAGCTTATAGGATTCAGTTTTTTCTCCACTATATAGGCTCTGAGTATTGAACTCAGGTTGTCAGACTTGGTGGTAGTCCTTGATGCATGTTATTCAAGACATACTAGCATTATGCCCAAGTGCCATATATTTTCTGTTGTTATTTTGAATAAGGACTTTTATTTATGTTCCACTTTTTATCCATTTGTAGCTGTATACACGTGACCATGGAATTTTGCATAGTGACCTTATTGAAAGTTATGCATGGTATCAAATGTCATGTTATGAGGTTTTATAGCTTGATATTTTCTTGAATTTTCAATTTCTAAATTTTCTTTTGTCTGTATGTTGTATATGTTATAACATATGCATAGGTTTGTGCTGATGTGTGCACATGTGCATGTGTCTCTGAATGTTTGCCCGCATTTGTGTGGAGGCCAGAGTTTGACATCAGGTGTCTTCAGTTGCTCTCCACCCTGGTTTTGGAGTCATGATCTCTCATTGAACTCACCAAATGGCTAGGGTGGCCAACAAGCTCCAAGTATTCCCTCTCCCCGCACTGTGAGTATAACTGAGGTCACTGTGTTTGTCTTTTATGTGAGTAATGGAGATGTCAAGTCAAGCTGTCTTGCTTACACTGCAGGCATCTTACCCACTAAGGAACTTCCCATCCCCTGGACTTTCCTATGTAAAAGAATCTTATAATTGGCAAGCCGTAGCAATTGTGCTTTAATATTTGTACAGCTAATATGTAAGTTCTTTTCATCATTTTCATCATGACTAGGAATGTCAAGGATATGTTGCGCCACATGAATAATGAAACACAACAGTATCTTTCTATGTACAGATAGTGGTAAGGTCAGTATGAATTCAAGTCAATAAATAAACTCTTTCAGTTGCTGTGTTATGCTGAAACCAGTTGTTTATCTTGCAGTTCTTAAAAATAATTATTTGAGACTATAAGATATTTTCTCTTTTCTCTCTCTAGCCAGGTTTATGTAACCCTCTCTTGCTGTCTATCAGATTCACAGACCCTTCCCTTCACTTTTTTCAGGGGTGTGTGTATGTTTCCCTAAATATATAAATACAATAAAATACAACTGCTCAACCTGTATGAGTTGATGTACATATACATATACATACAAATATGCATACACATACACATACGCATATGCATACACATACACATACACATACACATACATATACTTATACATACACATATAGTCTTTAGAACTGACCATTGGTATTGGATACCCAATTAGTGTGCTCCTCTCTGGAGATGACTATTCCTTCCACTCCTGGCATTCTTTAGTTGCATGCAGTTCATCATCTGTGGATGATGCTTCATGGGTTTTACCCCTTTCACATTAGCATGTCTATTGGTGATGTCTCTGCTCAGGTCATTGCATCCATAGTGATGAGTATAGCTTCTTAGACATTTCTAGGAGGTACAATCTCAGAGCAAACTTCTTGTTCTGACTCAGAATCTTTCTGCCCTGCGTTCCAGGATGATCCCTGAGCCATAAATATAAGAGATGTGTTGTATATCATCACATTTATCTATAGGACTTTACAACTATGTACTTTGGTTGGCTGTGGTTTTCTCCAATGCTCTCCGTCTGTTCTTGTACTTCCTTTGTATTTCTATTTGACTTTGTAATGCTAAGCATTTGGAAAAATACTGGTTCATCGAATTATACAGATCTTTCAAGTGAAGAAATTTTCATTACAAAGTGCCAAAAATCACATTTATTAATATAGCCATGATCTTCTTAGAACACTTTTAAAATATTGCAGTGCTTTCAAGCTCACGGTGATGAATACCAATTTTACAAAATTCTAATTTCCTAATTTTCACTTGAAAGCTTGGATTTCATCACTGGCAGCAGATATTGTTAGTTGTCAGTTGTTTTCCTTGACATGTCAGACTTAATACATCTATTTTTTAGAAATATGTACACCAAAACCCAAACATTGATAACTAGAGTTTGTCTGGTACTCATTCTTTCTCTTATAAATGATTTGTCATGGGGAACATAGTAGTTCATGTCACAATCTAAACACCTGAACAATGGCTTTTCTTCCAGACAACTGAAAGGCTCCAATATGTGCAGAAAGTGCTTTGTCCTGTTTCCCATTTTGTCATACTACTAAAGGATGTATACTCAAAGTCTGAGATTGAATGAAATTAATGATACCGTATCACAAAGACCATTTGTAAGCAAAACTGGTTGAGGCCAGCTAGGTTGAATAGGTGTGGATGTTTTTTTCCCTAAGGGTATATACAATTATGGCAAAATTCTGAACAGGGTGACTCCAGGCAAACTTTTGCACTAAGATACTAGCCCCCAAATAGGTAATTTATTAGCAAACAGTAGCATCCTCAGGATGGTTCTATTACTCCTCAGGGTGCCATATGATACACCCTTCCTTAACACATAAAGCAGGTCACAATTGTAAATGTCCAGCACTTGCTGTTTTCACTCTTGAGAGATCCTGGGCATCCCATACAACTGCAGAAGTCAAGAAGGATAAACCCTATCTCCCAGCTTCTGTGGAAGCGTGGCAACCTTGTTTGGATGACTTAACAGCCAGCTTCTACTTTCATCCTGGTCACAGATGCTCCTTTGTGATAGGTCTTTTCTCTGACTTCTCTGAGTGCCCAAGCTTCTCTCTCTCTTTCTCCTTTGTCACTGCACTTCACCTCTGTCCCATCTGGACCGCAGAGCTCTAGTCTGTCCCTGTAGTTACTAGATAAACCCTGATATCACCAGCTTAACTGTTGTCCCTCGTGTTTACATCTGACATAGTTTGAGGAAGTCACTGATCCTTGTTGCAATTTCCACTCAATACTGCTTTTGTAATCCTACTTTCTGTGGATGTCAACGTCATGAAAAAGGCAGATAATAGCCCAGTGTTATAATTTTGACCTACTGTGTGGTCTTTAAGCTTATTCAAAATTTCATTGTTATTATTTTGTCTGTTTCATAAGACATTTGGTGATTTTAATGGCCTTTTATTATAAAATTTTAATCTACTTATATTTATTTTTATTTGATTTATTTGAATTTAATCAAAATCATTTAACAGATTATTTTCTTATATTCTCCCCATTCCTTATTATAATTTTGTCAGTCAGATTTTTCTAGCTTTTTTTCCCTAGCTTACTGGAAGTTTCATTTTAATTTCTGTTTTTATTTTATGGTTTCTCTGAAGTTTGATGTGCTCTTTTAATCATTCTTATTAATATATCATGCCTTTTACTTTATGTTTTCTGGCTTTATTTCTTTGTGCTTTATTGTGGATGTATATATATCTTTTCTAAAATTAATTTTGACTCTGGATGTATGGGGTTGATCATTTATGTATTTTTATTTTATGTTAGTACCTAATTTTAATTTCTACACTCCCAAATGTCTTCTTTTCCTATTTCTATTCATATTTGGCTGCTTTGTTTTCATATTTTTAATGTTACAGATCTTATTTATTGCTTTAAGGATATGGAACATTTCTATTTTAAATTCATTTTTTCCCACATTTCAATGATGGCCCTTTCTTTTCTTAGCTTGGCTATTTTTAATATGCTAGAAATTTCAGTTTGCAAGCTCACCTTGAGCAACAGTTCCCTAGTGTGATTTTGTACCCATTCTTTGCTGCCTGTGATTTTATGAGCATGATTTATCCTATCTAGATTGAGTCAGCTTTTACATTGTGGCTCTATGTACTTGTCTCCTGGTGACACTGGAGAAAGGACAGTCTTAGTAAAAAGTCTTTCACCAGCTAATCTCTGGGGAAATTTTACCATGGGTACACACACATGAATGAATGTACTCTGAGCATTTCTGGGTTTAGGTTGATTCAGAGTCTGATGCATCCACTTACATCTTTTGTTTTGTTTTGTTTATTTCTAGACATTGGATGTTTTATATATGGTTTAAGTTTGTTTTCTACCATCTTAAAATATCAAACCAAACAGCACTCTCTATATGTGAATCTCAGAGAAGGTTATATGCTAATTCAAGGTATCATCTTGACTGGAAACCTTTAGAGTATTTAAGAATTTCTACTAGATAAGAGGCTGCCATGCGTAATAGCAAGGAAGGTAGAAGTGGGGAATTAATTAATTAGAATGTTTATAACAGATACTATTATGCATGTTGAATTCTGCATTGTCTTATATGTAACTGGCCCTCAGTATCCATTAAACTCTTGCATGTACAGGGTCCATATCTGTAGTTTTGAATTTTCCCTAGTGGTCTCTAGTTGCCTGATTTGTTGCTGTCTTATGCTTGCATCTCATAAATATATCTCAATATCATCATAGTTATTATATATCATTAAGGTGGCTTTTATTATAGATCATCAAGTACTCACAGGTGACTTTTGTATGTATGTAAAATACATGTGATGAAATAAGACATACAGCTTAATATAAAATTGAAAGCAGCAAACACACGGGTTGGATATAGAGAGGAAATGGGTAATTTTAGTAGTCTATGATTCTGGAGACCAATAGTCATTGTAAAATGTTCTGAAACAGTGAATTCAAGGCTATGTAGAGGACTCTGGAGGTATTCCAATTTAGTATTCACTGTCTATACTATGGTTCAGCGCAGTGGAACACACCTGTGATCTCAGCCTTTGGGAGACAGAGGCAGTAACATTGTTTTAAGTTCATGGTCAGCCTGGTTTACAAAGAAAGTTCCAAACCCATCCAGGACTACATAGCAAGACCTTGTCTTACAAAAACACTTCAAATATTTACTACATTGAAATATTTTGATTTGGTCGAGGATAATTCCTGTGTGATATGATTTGAGAAAAGTAATAGAAAGACATTGCCATCCCTGAATTCTTCCCTTAGTGACTATCATACTGTCTGCTGTGCCTATAAAAGAATCATTAATTTGTAGTCAGTACAGGTTGGATATTTATAATCTAAAAATTCCAAATGCAGAATTCTCCAAAATACAAACTGTTTATTGTTAACACATAACTTCCAACTAGAAAATTTCATACATATAGAATTCTAATTCAAGCTTAGATTGTAGTCAAAATATAAGCTCTTTCATACTATTGTGTAAAATTTAGTAACTTCAGGATGCATGTATGAGCTGTATATGAAACAAGAGTCCTATGTTAGACTTGGGTCTCATCCATAAGTGATCTTCATATATATTCAAACTATGGCGGCTTGAATGAAAATGGCATGAGCGAGCCCATAGCGAGTAGCACTACGGGGGTATGGCCTTATTATTGAAGGACGTGAATAATGGGGCTAGCTTTGAGGTCTCAGATGCCCAAGCCATGCCCAGTGTGGCAGTCTTTTCTGCCATCTGCAGATCAAGATGTAGAACTCTTAGGTCCTTCTCCAGGCCCATGTCTACCTGTGTGCTGATGTGTTTCCCACCATGACGATAATGAACTAAAACCTCTGAAGCTGGAAGCCAGTCCAAAGCAAATGCTTTCCTTTATAACAACTGCCTTGATCATGGTGTCTCTTCACAGCAACAAAACCCTCACCAAGATGCAAGACTTGGGGCCCTGGGGACATCCTCTTGGAGATGAGGGGAAGAAGTGTGGTATGTGGAATAGTTGGATGGACCAAGAGTGGGATAAAGTCTGGACTGTAAAAAAAAAAGATTAAAGAATAAAAAATAAAATAAAGAAGCAGTCTAGCACCTCTACCCCCAAGAAATCTAGAGGAAAAAACACACAAACCTTAAATCCTACTACTTCTAACCTTGAGCACTTTGATAACTTATATTCAGCTGGCATGGGCCTTTTTTGGATAAGATCCTCAACATCTCCATTCCTCTCTGCTGTGCTAGAACTGAGTACACTATCAGAAGCCCTCTAGGCTGATTTTTCATCCACTCATCCAACGTTTATTGGAGGCCTATTATATGTCAGTCTCTTCTTCATACTGTGAAATGATTAAAAGATGATTCAAATGATTCAAAATGAAGTACTGGTTTTTGGGAACTCACTGTCCTGGGAAGGATACATAACATGAGATATTGTCACATACTATAATAAGTGCTGTTTAGGTGTGGGAACAAAGATGTGTCTTGGTAGCTCAAGGAGGGAATAATAAATGAGTCCATGAAAATTAAGTAAAAATTTTTAATGAAAATGTCACATTTGAGTCTCTTGAAAGACTGGGAGGAAATTGGCTCCTAGGAAAAGATGAAAGTCAAGTGGATGCTGAAGTATTTTGAGGATGCAAAGTCCAACTCAGGCATGGGGAGAGATGTGGAGAGACACACGGCTCTTAGAGAATGGTAAAGGACCAACATCAACATTTGTTATTCTACAACAGCAGCCATTAGTCTGAGTATGACCTTAACCTCAGCCTATGACCTCAACCTCAGCCTATGACCTCAACCTCGGCCTATAACCTCAGCCTATGACCACCTCAGTCTCAGCCTATGACCACCTCAACCTCAGCCTATGACCTCAACCTCAGCCTATGGCCACAACCTCAGACTTGGACTACCTCAATCTCAGCCTATGACCTCGACTTCAGCCTATGACCTCAACCTCAGCCTATGACCTCAACCTCAGCCTATGACCTCAACCTCAGCCTATGACCTCAATCTCAGCCTATGACCTCGACTTCAGCCTATGACCTCAACCTCAGCCTATGACTTTAACCTCGGCCTATAACCTTAACCTATGACCTCAACCTCAGCCTATGACCACCTTAACCTCAGCCTATGACCTCAACCTCAGCCTATGGCCACAACCTCAGTCTTTGACTACCTCAATCTCAGCCTATGACCTCGACTTCAGCCTATGACCTCAACCTCAGCCTATGACCTCAACCTCAGCCTATGACCTCAACCTCAGCCTATGACCTCAACCTCAGCCTATGACCTTAACCTCAGCCTATGGCCACAACCTCAGTCTTTGACTACCTCAATCTCAGCCTATGACCTCGACTTCAACCTATGACCTCAATCTCAGCCTATGACTTCAACTTCAGCCTATGACCTCAACCTCAGCCTATAGCCTCAACCTCAGCCTATGACCTCAAACTCAGCCTATGACCTCAACCTCAGCCTATGACCTCAACCTCAGCCTATGACCTCAAACTCAACCTATGGCCACAACCTCAGTCTATGACCACCTCAACCTCAGCCTATGACCTCAACCTCAGCCTATGACCTCAATCTCAGCCTATGACCTCAACCTCAGCCTATGGCCCACAACCTCAGCCTATGGCCACAACCTTGGCCTATGACCTCAACCTCAGCCTATGACCTCAACCTCAGCCTATGACAACCTCAACCTCAGCCTATGACGGCCATAATTTTTGTTTATTTTTATAAGACACAGAATGGAATGAGCATAATACTTGCTTAAAAGGTGGAAGATGAGTTCTGCAATTTATCGAACATGTAATTTTTGTGCAAACTGGTTAACCTCTTGAAACCCTTCTACAATAATCTGATACAATAAGAGTGTTGCTCTGCCATGTGGTGAGTTCTTACATATAAATAAAATATCCTAATTGTAAACGTGTAAATTATGAGCCATTGTCCAATCATATGATGCATTCAGCAAATGATTGCATCAGATTGATGATGTCCATAGCTGGGGATATGCACACCAATCAATACCAAGGCCAATGTAGGGGGTCTGCCATTTGAGCAAAAGTGTTAAGGTCTGCTACCTTTGTACATGGACAACTTCTGTAGTCATGAAGAAATAGGATTTTACTTATGTTATTTCTTCTTTAGGAAGCATAATTATACTCTGCTATGCAAGAAGAATTTTTCTGGGACCTCTTCTGGATTCAAGTAAGTATAGATGCTCACATTTCTTTTCTTTTTTTGTTTGTTTTTTTGAGACAGGGTTTCTCTGTAAAGTTCTGGCTGTCCTGGAACTCACTCTGTAGACCAGGCTGGCTTAGAACTCAGAAATCTGCCTGCCTCTGCCTCCCAAGCGCTGGGATTAAAGGCGTGTACCACCACTGCCTGGCTGATGCTCATATTTCTTACATAAAATAATTTACCTATATACAATCTATGACTATCCTTTGTACTGATATGTATTTTTCAAGTCATTTCTAGATTTCTTACAATACTTAACACAATGTAAATAGTAGATGCATAGTTGATGTATTGTTTAAGGAATGATGGCATTTATAAAAAGTCTATGTTCAGTACTGACACACTAAGTTTTTTCTTTCTATTGCTATATGAATCTATAGATCCAGAATTCAGAGGTAGATAGAGTGTACTTCCTAAGTCAGCAGAATGGGACCCTCATCACCTACACCTGTTACCTTTTTGTCTTGGAAAAAAAAACCCCACTAACATTATTTGGTTTCTTGTGCACAATACAAAATTCATCAAATGACTCAGATGCTAACACATCAACATTGGGTTTTGTGAGCATTCAGAAAAATTTAATGGCAAGAGTCCTACATCTGCAACCTAAATTAACCCCAGTGTACCACTTCTGCATTCAGATTCCGGGTGTGTCAATCAAATATGAGAGACACAAAATTCAATGTGAATTGGTTCTTTGGGTATCATAACATCTTGACTTACAAGACTTTAACCTTGGCCTCATGCTTCCTGTGGGGCCTGTTGCTGAAGTTGCTTAAGGGCTAGAAATATCAAGTACTACACATATTTTTTTTTCATTTGAGTAAAATTGAAGATGAAACCTTTAAAGTCCTATTGATTCTAGACATGTTCTATATGCATTAAATTGAACTTAATGGACTGAGAAATGAGCATCACAGCACCTATGGGTAAGAATTATTCGTGTAAGGATATACTGCTCACATGCCCTTTCTCCAGTAATATATATATCTGTCTACGACAATATATAGCACTAAAACATTATGTTGAATATTTCTTAAATAACGAGAATCAATTTCCATTCAGGCCACTTAAATTCTGCTCACCATTAATCTGTCATTAGTTCTTGGCTTTGCTTCTCTTAAATATAGATGTACAAGATTTAATGAATATTTTTATGATTGGAAACACAGACTAGGATTCTTAGCAGGAGGGGAATGTAGAAATATGAATGAACACACTGTATTTATGATATTCCAAACATAGTTACAGCAGACCTTCATTTGGCTTGTTTGTGTATGCTATTGCAATCAATGCTTTTTCTACTCTTCTATTTTTTGTTTGTGCCTACTTCACAGGTTAAACAGCTACTAGTGAACCTAACATACGTCAGCCTGCATCCTTATTTTGAATGAAGCCTTCACCTAAAACTCATATATTAGTGGGCTACTAGAGGGAGATACTTAAATATAGCTTTGTAAATATAACTCACCATATCTAACACTGAACTCATTGTATTCTGACAAACCCAATTTTTTTTTTTTGTTATATTGGGCTTCAAGTGTCATTCCTGGTGTGACCTTTTCCACACAACTTTATTATTCAGTCAACCACCAAGTCCTTATGTCATTGCCTAATGGCAAATGGTCTATTAGATTTCATCTGAATGAGGCTGTTCTGTTATACACCCCTCCCTGCTTCCCCTTCCTTCTTCCCTTCCCTCCTGCTTCTGTCCCATACATCTGACATATAGGCATGCTTACTTTCATGTCTCTTTTTCCCAAACCCATTTTCATAATGTAATTAAGATCAGAATTCTCTCTAAGGCACACATTTGACTACATAGCTCCCCCCTTCTCCTTGAATCTATAGGAGGTTCCAGAAGAATTCCTCCTGCCTACCAAAGTGTAACTACACTTCCTGAAGAAGGAATGCATAAATAAAATCCCACTTCTTCATGACTGTAGTAGTTGTCCACATACAAATTTCTGAACAGATTTCCTAACATCTGGAGTCTGAGTTGTGACTTTTTGACAGATGCACAGCATCCTTTCTGACTTGGTCTGCACCTGCTTGCTTGCCTTCCACACTCAGTCAGATCTGTGCCTGAGGCTTTCCACAAATGCCTGTTACTTCACATCTCATGTCTTTACTCACGTGCTGTACCCTCAACTCTATCTCTTCACAGCAAGCTAGTTTCTGCTCTTGTTTCAAGAACCAAAATCTTTTTCCCCAGAACACACCCCTTTCAAATCCAATTTGAAATAGTAAATGCTCTTTCAAGAGTTCCCACACATTGACTACAAACCTCTATGCATTGAGATTCTATTGGCAATTTTTGCTTCTCTTTCGCTGGACTACAGCATTTTAAAGAAAAAGACAATTTTCTCTTTACCTTTGCATTCACAACATCAAATCCATTGCCTTCCATGTGGTTAATAATTAAGAATGCTTGCTAAATTGTCTTCGAGTTAAATTAATACATTGAATAGTTTTACATGACATTCTTTCCTTTGGCTGAGAGTTTTGGATAATTGAGTAGATTAATGAAAAACCTTGAAAGAATTCTTAATGAGATGCTCTCCATGTCAACCATAGGTTAGAAACAGGCAGTGAGTACAACCATTATGCTAAAAATTCCTGAAGGAGATACATTGAAGCAAAATGTAAAAATTTTAAGATAGAGCCTACCAGTTTATGGGAACCAGTTAAAATTCCAGAAATGTGTGATTTGTTACTATCATACATAATAAGTGCTATAAATATGTTTGATATATTAGACATGTAAATTTATGTGTAGATTATTACTAATAACTAATGACTGTCAGATCAAGCCATTCACAGTCTCCAGAGTGAAGCCCATTCCAATGTTGGAATCTCTCCCATAAAAAAGAAACTTCATAAGAAAAATGAGCTGAGCTGGGGAGATGGCTCAGTGGTTGAAGAACTTGAGGCCACGTGTGGGGACAAGGGTTTCAGATGCACAGAAGTTACACACCGTGGCAGGTGAGTATGATAACCTGTTTGCAATTCTAGTGGATGCAGGGCATCTCCATAGCAGGCTGTCTGGCAAGACTAACTGTATGTGTTTGGCTCCATTTCAGTGAATGAAGTGGATAGGTCATTGAGGATAATTCCTAACATCCACCTTATATTTCCACATGTGCAACCACACAGAGACAGACATACAGATACACACACACATACACACACACACACAGACACACACACACACACAGGCAGGCAGGCAGACACACACACACATATGCATGTGCACAAGTGGAAAGCAAGAACGACAAACTGTAGGATGCCGAGTGGTCATCTATATCTGCAAGCACTGGACTCATCATTCATCTATCAGCATCACTTAGGAAGGAAACCAAAATTCTGTGAATGAGTGTTCTCTTTGATAATTCTAAGACTCTCGGAAGCACAATTAAAAATAGTCTAATTTTTCTGAAGAAACAACAGGTGAACATAAAAATAACAAAGGTAAACCTGCCTATCTCATTTCCTTTCTCTCCCAAATGACTCACCCTAGATGAAACTATTAAAAAGAGATGTGGGGCTGGAGCGAGCGGGGCCAGAGTGAGTGGGGCAGGATAAAAAAGAGACGTGAAGGAAAATGTACACAATATAAATTTTTATAAAATGTCATTTTGATAGACTTCTTTGGTCCATTTTCCCAGGATTTATTAATATGCACCTTTCTGATCAAATGTGCCTGCCTTGTAGACATTCCACTTATTTGTTGGGTTTTCGACCTTCTTCACTAAGCTGGACCTTTAATTTAAGGAAACTTTTGCATGCACATTTCTGGAAATGAGAAATCTATTGTGCTTATTAAATTCAAATGTAATTTTATTTGCACAGGAGAGTTCTCTTTTGATTAGTTTAGAAATAATTACATATTTCTTCTGAATTAAGAACACCAAGAAGAAGGACAAAGTCAAAAGTTTCAGAGGTAAAATTGCGTGTTTTGAGACTGCCTAGGGTATATATTTACTTCTTTCTCTTCATTAACCTGAATATTCAAGAGCTAATTATTAAACATCTCCTGTGTACCCAGGGTCTTGCTGAGTGCCCTGTCAACCTGTAGTTCTTTGGAAGTGATTCTTGTATCCCTTAAGAGTAATTACTTATAAAGTCATGAGTTTTTCAAGAACAGTTCAGAAAACTGTGGAAGAACATCAGCAACAATCAGATCCAAGCTGGACATGAGGTTAATTTTAGGATTAAGGGACAGAAAAGGGAGCCATGGGGAGGTGTGGCCAGTGAGGTTGGTAGCTCTAAGACTTCAAGGCATGCACTGCCTTCTGGGAGAAGCTCTTGTCTCTCTTCAGGCTCCAGCGACACTTTCCTGGGTGTAATGATGCTTTTTTCCCCCTCTATTTCAGATCTGAACTTTCTGAGCTCAATTGTCAGGAAGTCTCATTTCTCTTTCAAGGCTAGCAAGAGACTTTACTGAAGACCGAAGTTGGGAAAATGATGTGTAACAAATCCAGCTACAAATACTACGCTGAAGGATAAGCTCTCTCCAAAGCTAGAGGCTCAGCCCCACACTTACTTACCTTTGCTCCGAAGCCTGACAGTGCAGGAGTTCTGCAAATTCCTACAGTAGCATAGGCATTAAAAATTCCCTAGAAAAGAAAAAGAAGTAGGTTGCACAGATTTCCCTTATTTCTTTGTAGTTTCTGATCTTTGGTTGACATTTCAATTTTTAAGTATTAATAATTACATGTCACCTTAGAAATGAAAGGATAATGAAATTAAATCTCACTTCTCAAAAAAAAAGAATGAGGTTGAAATTTTAACAAAATGTTGAGTGAAAGATACCAGGTTTGGAAGATACTTACGTGTATGTACTTATTTACATAGGGTTTCAGAAAAGGCAAAAAACAAGTTTTGCTGTTAGTTCAGCCATCCCTAGAAGAGATATCTCATATGATATTAACTAAGGATCACATGAGGACATCTGGGATATTGGGACTCATTCATTCTATTTTATATCCAACATTATAAGTATACTTTACAGTGTTTGCTTTTCTGTATCATTAATGTAATTCAGTTAAGAGTTAAAAAACGCTAATTGATAACCATTGTTCTTAGGATGAGACCTAATAGGCAAATGTAGAAGCAATCTAAAAATGTCTGTTGGGGTAGATAAACTAATAACAAAATGTATGTGTATATAATGGAAAGAGAATAGGCCTTCAAAAAGGAATATATTTGGTAATGTAGGTGAACTATGTGTACTATGCTAAGTGAAAGCAGCCAGTCTGTCAAAATAAACTCCACATGCTCCTGTTTTTTATAAGGCATCTACAGAGGAGACTAATTCATAAAATCAAAGTATGGAGTGGTGACTGCCCAGACTAGAGAAAGAGGAGCTACTGTTTAACAGGAATGAAGGTCAGATGAGCAAATGGATAATAAGTACACTCTACACAATGTTTTACTTAGATGAACACTATAGTGTTGAACACTTAAAGCGTTATTAAGAGAGTTGATATCATGTTAAATATTCTTAATACACTACAATAGAATAGTATATTCATACATATTAAATTGCTCATGTAAAGAAGGAAAACTTTTGTTCTTGTAGACATTATTCACAGATTATCTATGGACTTATTAATAAGTAAACCTTTATAGTGATCTGGCACATTTGAGCTATCAATAGACATAAATCATGTCTCAGTGCAGATCACTGTAGACCAGATCATCCAGTTTAACCCCAGTTCTTGTGATATTAAATATACAAATGTTCAAATTAATGAATGTGCAAAATTTGTACTTCTTGTGTGCCTGAGAAGAGGAGTGAAATACCTCTTTTCCTCTCCCACAACTTTTTTTATTCTTAAAAACTGCTTTTCTAACTTTGTCTCTCTGTGTGTGTGTCTGTCTGTGTGCTCATGCGCATGTGGGTTTATGGCATATGCATATGTGTAGTGTGAATGTGCAGAGGTCAGAGGAGGACCCTCTGTTGCCTCCTTTGAGGCAGGTTCTCTCTCTGATCTAACCTTTGTTTAGTTAGTTGAAAGCTAGCAAGGCTCAGTGATCATCCTGTCTCTGGCTTTCATACACTGAGGTTGCAGGTACATGAGAACCACGTTCCTCTTTCCGTTGTATTACAGGTGCACAGATCTGAACTCAAGTTCAGATTGAACTCAAGTTCATGGCTGCACACTTTTTAAGAATAAAAAAAAAAGAAGTGGGAGAGGAAAAAGAGGTATTTCACTCCTCTTCTCAGACACACAATAAAGTACAAATTTTACACATTCATTAATTTGAACATTTGTATATTTAGTATCACAAGAACTGGGGTTAAACTTCTCTTAACCACTGAGCAATCTTGCCAGCAACTATAGAGCATGTTTCTAACTGTATTTGATGCAAACACGATGCTGTTCTAAGATGTTCTTTTATGTCTTTGGAAAATAGTGAGAGTAACAAGTATGGTCCCAGTCAATAGTCTATATGCTCTGGGTTTGTATGCACTGAAATATAGGTTGCATGGTAAGCAAAGAGTATCTTTCTGAGTTGACATGGTTTCAATAGCCATATGGTTTTGATGACTGGCTTTTCTCCGGAAAGAACAAATCACTGGTGCAGGACATGCTATTACAGATGTATGCCCTAGCTTTATTTGTACAGTGCAAAGAGGAAAATGTATCATTCCATGCTGTATTGGTTGTGTGAAGTATCATAATTCTTTGCACTGTCTTATTTTTAAAGTTACGCGCTTACAAATGCATCGTTTTGCAGAGTTGCTGCTTTGAGCCTGGACTCCCAGTTCATTGGAGGATAACTTGAATCCAAGATGTTTTATGACCAATGAACAACCAGTCATGATGTTCTCTCAAAACTACTGTGGAGTTCTATCACTAGAGCATATGTAGTCAGTGGCTGGACTGCTGTTAAATTTTGCTGGAGGAATAAGAGGGGGAAATGGGACCCTGGGTGACTCTTTACTCACTCACAAGAAGCATAGGGGACTCTGTTCCTTCTATGTAAATCCAGAGTACGCTTTCTGCTCTGTAACTCATGAACTCAAGAGTGCAGGTAGGGATCTACAGCAAAACCAAGCAATTAAGGTTAACATTCCTGACAGCAGAATATTTGTCACACTGAACAAACATACTCAATTGAGTGTTGAGAGACTCCTGGAATAATCAGGGTTCTCTGGGGATCTACTGTCAGCCTAACCAACAGAATACAAGAATGCCTTCCATCAACAAATGAAGTGGCTTAGAGAGGATTCTCTTCCATCCGTGTGAGCATATCCTGCTGCACATCTGGATGCCCAGGGGAAATGGCACCCTGAAAGGCCTCACCAGATAGCAGGTAGGTAAGTGACAAGGAAGCATTCTCAAGTGGAAATATTTGTCTGGTTGAAAATGAAGAGGCAAGACAATCTCACTGGAAAGCAAGTAAACAAAATCTCCCAACCATAAGCTTAGCATTTGATAAGAAGTGACTTTTTCTTTTTATATATACATAAATTTCACTGTCACTGCAGTGACTTTTAGACTCCCCAACAGCTTGGCTTTCATCCCCCTCTGTAAGTCTCCTTTGCCCATGTTCTCTGCCTCCCTCTGAAATCAATGGACGTCATGAGCCACAAATGATTAGGGATGGGAAATTAAATCTATGAACAGGCAGAACTAATGAAATGCTTCATGAGAAAGCAAAAGTTAGATAAGAATTATTATGAGCTAGATGAGCCTGTTCTGGCTAGGTAAAAAAGAGAGTAGAGTGTAGGAGATGGATGGAAATATCAAGATTTTTACCTTAATGACAGAACCATAAGTCTTTGATAGTATTTATAGCTTTTTACAATTCTATATATAGACTTTTAATATTTATACAGATACAAATATATATATATATATATATATATATATATGCACATATGTACCAAAGACATCGTTGCAATTTACACATTGCATCTCATATTTACATAGCCAACTAAACTGAAAAGTTATTTATAAGATATGGTCTCGCATACTTTTTATTATTCTCTTGTGAAACTATCACACAAGAAATATATTTTGGCCATTGACTCAAAACTAATCTTGTGAGTTGGCTGAGAAGGTAACAATCCTGATACCATTTACATAAATTTCAAAAGGATCCTTTCTACACCACGTATCTCTTGATTGTTTGCTGATGCTTTCAAAGACTTCTCTCATCTTCCATTCCACAGTTGAAACTGATAGTGTATAGAAGGCCCATTGATAAGTCCAACAGTGAAAATAGCATCAAAAGAAGAGAAATGTAAGCTGTAGAGACGCACATGCAAACTTGGGGAAAATGCAGTGCAATTGGTACCAGAGGAAGGCAGAGGAGAGAAAACCCCACTGGTCAGTGAACTGACTATGGAAAAAGTAGCTGATGTGACAAGACAAGGAATTCTTGCACACTATAGAAATGACCCGTTTTTTCCTCTTTTGATTAGTTTCAAGACTCTGGCTTTGATCCAGGCACATGGTTAATGATTTGAATAGATTGCATTGTTCCCAAAATGGGGTAGTTACATGTTCTAAGCATTGTTAGCAGAATTCCCCTCTTACAAATTGAAAGAGGACATTGACCACTTTCTTCATTCTTTATCTGCTGGGATATTCTTCTTGTAAAGCTCAAACACAAGTTCCATGTCCCAGAAAGCCTACTCATGAACCTAGGCCAGTAGATGACCATTGTGTATGCCCACCCTCAGAGTACGGTGCTTCCCTCTCTGTAGCTGCAACCTTGCATGCTCCTTAATAGGAGGAAGACATTCTGCTACTCACTTCAAGAAGTGTCACTTTCCTACTGAAAAGCTGCTTAGGAACAAAGGAATAACTTTTTAATTAATATGACAAATAGAAAAAGACCAAATTACAACATTTGTCTTGGCTGCATTTTAACACAAAGTCCTAGGGAATGTAAGTAATAATTTTATTAATATAGTGCAATCTGGAAAAAAAGTATGTCAGTTTTTCTGGATTAAGGAGTAGTCTATAATTTTTTCTGAAAAGTACAGGTACAGGCTTCTAATATTTGGATTACAGAATTACAAGGTAAGATGAACTTTTGAGTGATGTCTGAAAATGTATAGCAAACAATGACCTCTGAAAGGGACACCATCTCCAAAACGTAGGTGGTTGAAGGGAACTAGAAGCTAACTAAACTGTGTGCGTGGTTACCTGTCCCTTGAGATGGTGACTACTGGAAGCTGGAGATAGGCCTTTCAGCAAGATTAAATAGATGCTATTAATTGCTATTGATCATGGGTCAACAAATTAAATTGCACCTGCAACTGCCTCTCCAGGTCTAAATGATAAATGCCATTAGTGAGCCTGGCTGATTCAATGTTGTGATTAATTTAATAGGAAATGAAACAACAACGAAAAACATATGTGTATGTGGTGTGTGTGTGTGTGTGTGTGTGCTCACATGCATGCATACTCTGTGTATATGCAAAAAGTTAGGTATCTTGGAGACCTCATATTAAAAGGTTTTCTTGGGATTTAACTACTCCATTACCCCTATATGTTTCATAGAAAAACAAAACCAGATAGCCATAGTGGGTATCTAAATAATTCTCTTATCAGTCTGTCTATTTACTTAAAGGGGTTCATATCAGGGTAAGGGATAGAAGTCCACAGGTACTTTTATTTCACAGTATGCATATATATTGTAATAAGAAATTAACATTTGCAGAAAAAACAAATTAATGAATTTTTCTTCTTACCTTTCAAATACAGACTTTCTTTCCAAGAATACTATATATAAAAGTCTATTTGATCAGTAGTGAAGTTTGACTATTCAAGTTGCAATTGCTCAAGTCAAGATGAAAGTAGGTTGGCAAAGAGGTGTGGTGCCTGGGAGACATACACCTGTACTGGACCCTGAAATTCTAATATGTTACTAGCAACTTTGACACAGTGTCCTAACCTGATATCAGGTGCCACTCCAAGTACAGGCTTCACATTGTTGGTTGTTGTCATTGTTAACAACATCCTTCTATTGTCATGAGCCAGGAATGTGACTGCTTTCATTTTAGATATCCTATTTAATCCTCAGTGAAGCACTGTTGTCCCGAATTATGTGTTTGAGTCTCACTCACACTAGATTGGATTTTTGATATTTTTTCCCCAGGCTTTGATAATTGTCTACCATTATTGTTCCTACCTCTCTGGCCTCCAATTTATTCTCCACTCTGCTGTCTCAATTATCCATAAGATATGAACATAACCATGCCACCTTCTTTCTCGTATTATTACAATGAATCCACAAAGCCAATAAAAGGCAAGTTCAGTTTTCTTAGTATGGTTTTCCAGGTCTCGACAACTGGGTTTTCTTCCCAGATGCATTTCTTAGTATATGTCTACATCTGTAGCCTCATACTTGAATCATAGCTGATTGGTTGTTACTCACAAAATATACCATTCATTTCCCCTAAATATACACATAAATCATACCTAAGATACAATATTAAAATCCAGTATCATTTAATCCATTTCTTTTATAATTCATTCAGTTTCAATAATGGTAGCTAATCTCCAATAGGACCTTCTAGGTTTTAATTTAAACTACTTTATGGTATTCTTCTAGTCAGTGCTTTCAACTCTGTGCTATGAAGACAGTTCTGCTTAACCATGTAGGCTGAGGAAAACCAAATGTTCTCTGGCTTCTGTGTTATAGTCTGCAAAATGGCAATTCCAGTTGATAATTTCATTATAGCTGTGAGGATGACAGAAGTCACTGTTTTATGTATGGCATCCAATACAATGTCTGACACACCAAGAAACTCAAGTAATGGTAGTTGAGTTTTATATTCTAGTTCCTCCCACTCCTGTTGCTGTATGTGTTCATTTACTTGAAGAAAACATCTTTTAATGGAGAACTTTTCAATTTAAAATTAATTGTAATAAGGTAACTGTTTGAAAGTGAGTCTATTCAAAGCCAATTTGTAATGGGAGTGTGGGAGATATTTCGCACTTGAAATGGAAAGAATAAGAAAAAAAACCAAAACAAAGATCATGTCATAGCCAACACTGAAAATATTTTTAATAGAAAATAAATTGAACCCTTAAAATTCAGTGGTAGAAATTCAAAGGAGTTAATTGTGTGAAGAAGAGGGGAGAGGAGGGTGTATGTATGTGTGCTTGTGTGTGCACACACTGTATTTCGGTCCACATGTAGGTTGTGCCTATAAGTCAATTCAAGTGTTTTCCTTATTGTCCCCTGTTTATTGCATCTATTTGCCATCAGGTTAAACTAGTCAGCCCACAAACGTCAGCGATTCTTCTGTTTCACTTCCCATCCACAGGGCTGCCATGCCCAGTTTCTTAATTGGGTGATAGGGATCTGAGCCCTGTTCTCCTGGGTATGTGGCAAACACTTTACCCACTGAGCTGTCTCCCTATTCCCCAATTCTATTTACTTAACTTTTATGAATAGTTTGCCTTCTTGATGCATAACATTGATCATGGAGACTCAGGTGTTTATACCAGACAGGATGTTTTGTGTGTCAACCTGATGCATAGAAAAAATGCGGTCAGCAAGCACAGGCGAGATTGACAACTCAGAGATAACATTTTGCCTTTCAAAATCATGAAGATACTTTTTAAAAGAAGAGTACTATTCTCAACACACAACTTCAAATGGCATCAACAAATCAGATCTGTGCCTTGGTTCATCCTTCCCTCCTCTGCTTCTGAAGTGTCTGCTGTAGGAAATTTGAGGACATAGGGAGTAGAAAGTTCAACATATGGGGAACTGAAATGCAAGAAAGTCTAATTTTGTCTTATGAAAACATTGGTGGGATGCAGGTGTATCTTTATGTGCTTAGGGACATCATGCTGATTTTTTTCTGAGTGGGGGTTTTTCTCCCCCCATTCTCTAGTAATGTAGAAAATGATGGTAGTTGTAATAATATAATATTGTTCACATAATTTTGACTTAGGCAGTGTGTTTGTCTCAAGGAACATGGCAATAACATTTCATTCTCACTTCTGAGGATAGTTTGTGTACAAAGAACACAAAGGTATGTGCTCTGGGTACCAGTTGCCAGCATTGGTGCTTACTCTGGACCTGCTTCTTCATTGCT
The DNA here is from genome assembly GCF_947179515.1 of Apodemus sylvaticus. Lineage (NCBI taxonomy): Eukaryota > Metazoa > Chordata > Mammalia > Rodentia > Muridae > Apodemus > Apodemus sylvaticus. The sequence goes on from NC_067480.1 coordinate 42,226,443, forward strand.
TCTTGGAAGTCAATTGGTGAAGTTTAACATGGGTATTGAAAGAACAATATTCTCAGTAAAAATTTTCAAATAATAGCAGATCCAGGAGTCTTGTCAGAGTTTTTTGTTTTGTTTTGTTTTGTTTCTGTTTTTGTTTTGTTTTTAGCTGTGCTTTGCAAGGTTCAAATCTATATTTTAGATTTAAAAGGCACATCAACCAACTATAAGGCCATTTTGGATTATATAAAAACACTTTCTTCTGATATTTCTTTTTAAAAAGTCTTTTGAATATGGACTGAATATTGGATAGTCCTAAGGTTACTGATTTTTCTGGGTTTAATAATGTAATGATACAGTTTTGTTAGAAAATACTACCTTTAAAAAAAGATGATTATGTTATTTCAGAGATAAATGGATATATGCTCGATATCATGGATAAAAATTTGTAAGTTAGCTATTCTGCAAAATCTTAGCAACTACTGGATTGGGACAATGAGGAAGTAGAGGATTGTCATGCTGTTTTATTGACTATTTGAAAATTTTTATAACCAATTTCTGCATGGCCACTTTCCATAACGTGACAGCAGGCAAAGAATTAGTCTCTTTGCATTTTGGTGTTCTCTGTAGAACACAGGCAAGATTCCTTCTTCATAGGTATGTTTTGAGGACTGACCATGAGGCTGTATTCTCCGAGGCCATCATTGTGTTTGGCATCCCCGAACACTCACTGTAGCGCTGAGTAAGTGTGGAGAAAGAGAAGGAGTTTGTCCCTACCATTTAAAACACCCTCACTTGCAGTTCATTTAAGCCTCATTTTACAACACATCCCAAATCAGCCTCCTATTTTGAAAAATGAAAAATGCACACAGGCCATAAATACTAAAGTCAAAACTTAATTCTAATTGGTTCTAGCTGTAACAACACATGTGTTGTCCAATGACAGATGCCACCAGAGCTCGCCATTGACTAAGGAGTAGAGAAAGGAGAAACCCAGGAAGTAACATATACCACAAACAATGTTCACTGGTTAACACACTTTATATTTAACAAAATAATTTTTTAATAATATATTCTTTTACACATCAAATATTGTTGCTAGAATCCCCCCCTTTTTTTACAGTTTAGTATTTAGTGTTTTGTTGTTGTTGTTTTGTTTTGTCTTTCTCTCACACTAGTTTTCAGGCACACCATTTTTCAAAGGTTTTAGAAACTGAATCAGTTTAACAGGCATCAGTTGACAAAGCAGATACTGATCCCTTATTTAAACATGGTTGAAATTTAAAGCCAAGAGCCAAAGGCAGAGAAGAAATGGTAACACAGAGGTGACTGCAGAGGGTTGTGGGGGGTACAACAGAAGCCTTCAAAAGAAACAACAATAACAAAATGGTTAGACCAGAAGAACTCCAATGTTCTGAGCTTGGGAAGAATTTCTCAGTGACCTTGTAGTAGAACATTGTTGAATGTTTATCCATTTATGAGAAATTCTGCCACAGCATAGCTTTGCCTCTCCCTAAAGGTGGGAAAGCATTGGTCCTTGGGAGTGTTAAAGGACATGCTGTAGTGAAACTGAACGACTGAAAGAACATAACAAACAGACAAAAGAAACCAAGCCCAAACCCAACATAAACAATGATAAAAATCGCCTTCTCAAGTTTGTCACAGAGGCCACTATTGATCCTAGCTATGCACTCTCTGAAGAGTCTTGTTGGTTGCTACACTCTAGCCTACCGAACCCTTGCTGGGAATGTCAGTGGGCTCAGACTTGGATGCAAAATTTCTGGACCTTGGCCTCCAAGTTGCACATTCTGTTTCTCATAAGGACCTAGTAACTCCTTAATAATAGAGAAGGGTCTGGGCTACATGGCTCTCTCTATTAGTGATTATTTTTCTGTTTTAGACCTTATTCCTTTCATTTATTTTAATAATAATATTATTTTTTCCAAGAATGTGGGTTTTTTGGGACTGGCATTAGGCCACCTCAGGGCAAAGAAAGCTGTATAGTACAACTCTGTCTAGACATGGGCTGAAGTGTAGCGTGCCTTTGCTTTTGAGTGTAGGCATAAATCATGCAGAATTGCTCATGAATGATTCATGGCTGTCTCTGTGATGTATCCGTAGTGGCAACTGAAAGGCACCAACCTCGCAGCAAATTGGTGTTCTAAAGGAAGGCTGCTGGATGTTCTTCCTCAGATGGCACCGGGGTGGTTATTTGTATCCTAACACAAGCACAGTGTGTGTAAAAGTGTCAGGTCTGGCTCGTCAGCACATTAATTTTGGAGATGACAACTCTTTCTTGATGACAGGCAGTGCTTTCAGGGAAGAGAGGCTGACAATTTTAAATGAGAAAACTAATTTATGAGACTAAAGAAACTGGTGTCCAAAGAGTGGGTGTTAGAAACATCACTGGACAGGGAGGAGGTTGACCCTTGGGGTTAGTGTTTGTGCATGATCCAAAGGGCTCAGGGGGCTCAAGAAAGCCATACGTGGGCAGTTGGATCTGCCAGCACGTTATATGGCACACGTGATACAGCTGAACGCCATAGCTTCTCAACCAGGTACCATTTTGTTCCCTACCCACATTCCTTGAGAACTTTTGGCTGTGTCTGGGAACATTTGATTGTAATAACTAGTTCGGTGTTCCTGGTACTTAGTGGATGAAATCCAATAATATCACTTAGCATCATAAGAGTGGGCAGCACGGCCCCTACCAATCTAGCCCCAAATATCAGAGTCTGACATTGAGATATCTTTCTATGTAATGTGGTCCTTCATAGAAGCCACATGAACACAGATTAGGGGTGGGAGCAGAAAACAGAAAGACAACCGGAGATGAAGAAAACTTTGAAGTTCCCTAAGGACCCTATCAAATCTGCACCAAGGATTTTAGGACAGATAGTGGAATAAATGATGAGTCCATGTGGCCTCAGAGCTGGGAATTTTGCACTTGACTAGAGGTGGCATCAGATACCCTGTGTATTTCTTTGATTATTATTATTATTTTCCATTATTAGACTAGCAGCATTACCAGGGCAACCTTGAGACTCTTCAAAGGTTCTCTTTAGTCATTTAGTATCTATTATATACATTAAAAAATGTTCAACTAATGAAATTGTATTGTGCAAGACTCACTCTACCCTAATCTTTAATTTACATCAGCACTTAAGGTGGAAAGAGTGTCCTGAATCTGGATTTTAGATTTAGAGTTGAGTGGTTGTTACCGTAACATGGCAAACACAGTCCTAAACCATAAAAAACTGCTGTGTCTAGGACTGGCTGTCAGCCAAACTGGAACTTGAAATTCAGAAATGTTTAGAAAGATTGATTCACAGTGGGGCTGCTCACCCTGGTTCTGGTATTTATATCGCCCGATGACAAGGTGGGCTTTGCTGTGTGTTTAATTATAAACCAAACTCAAAGCTGACATCGTGAAGAAGTCCAGTGATTAAAAGCTACCGTTTTAAGTACCCGTCTCTGTGGGTTCTTCAGTCAACGCATGGTGTTCTCATTCATCTACTTGGTTCTGATAGGCAGTTTCAAAATTTTATGTGTGAAATGTGTGTTCTGTAAGAATCAACAGTGAGCCCCAACATATTGGACAAAATACCTGTTCCTCACCTGATCTTCCAAGGACCCGGTTTACCTCTCTATTTCTTAGCTTACAAACATAAGTAGCCCTAAGAGAGCCAAGCCTTGGACACACTTCAATCTTTCCTCTCTGGAAGGACACTCCAAAGATTCTTTATCAAACACTTCTCGTGAAAACACAAAACTTTACCATGTAGTCCAATTTGACCCCTTTAGATTCCAAAGGTAGAAAACACACAAAAGAGAAATGTAGGGTGCACACCGAAGTAATGACGAGTAAATCAAGGGACGTGAGCTGGCAGGTCAGAGGCATCACCTGGGAAGGAGCCAGTCCAAGGCTATTTTCTTTCTTTCTTGTCCAAGAAAGCTTGGTTGTCTAGTTACCATCAAGCATTGGAAATTACAAAAGTGGTTTAGATAGCTATATGCTATGTATATTTTATATAGCAAGAGAAAGAGAGAGAGATTTCCTCTTCGTAAAGTATTCACTTTTGTCAACCCCAGAAGGTTTTGCTGGTGACCCTGTTGTAGCTGGCAGGGGTTTGTTTGCTCATTTTGTTGAGTGTGGTACATGTGCAGTGTAGAAGCCATAGTATCCCCTCCTAGAACTTGTCACCGGTCAGGAATCTGCCCTACACAGTCTGCTTGCCTTGGCATTCACGTTTTGAACACTGAGCGGGTTTCCACCAGTCCCCGTTGTGACAGTGACAGATGTTACAGTCGTCCACTTTCACTTCAATGCCAGCTGGAATTATTGTAGTTCCTGCAAAGCAGTTTGGACCTGGAACACACACACATGTATCAGTTAGTGCCTTAAATCTGGGAGCCTCCCCTTTACCCTCTCTTACTGCTTCCCAAGTACAAGCTCATTGCAAACCAGGAATGAGATCAGGCTGTGCCAACAACTTGTCAACAAGGAGTTTCTCAACTCTTCAGATTTAGCTCTCAACCCCATGATCTTTAGCACACAGTTTATATTTCCTATGTATATCACACTGAGAGAGAGAGAGAGAGAGAGAGAGAGAGAGAGAGAGAGAGAGAGAGAGAGAGAGAGAGAGAGAGAAGGAATGAGGGAAGGAGGAGAGAGGGAGAAAAAGAAAGACAGAGACAAAAAGATAGACTGCTTATTGTCTGCTTCTTAAGTATATTATGTATTAAACTTTGTTTGCTTTGTCCTGTGGGTATAAAGGTGGTGGCATGTCCCATGAATGGAGGATTGGCACTGTCGGCCTCACATTGTCAGGTGTACCCATGGTGGGTTCTCTCCCTTGATGTGGAAGGTGTGCAGCAATGAACTTGCTCACTGCCCAGATCCTGCCCAGTTCCAGGAATCCCCAGCTTGTTTCTTGATAACAATGCATAATTCATGGATGAATGATTTATTCATGTCCCCAAACAAGCTTTGTTAGAGGTTCATTTGATTTTTATAAATGGAGTTTCTTTAATCTGTTGGCTATCTTTTTTTCCTTTTTTTTTTTTAACAGAACAACCCAAATGGTTGGTTTTTGAGTGTCCCCAGGAATTTTATCTTACCTTTTCAGGTTCTGAAAAGCTTTACAGCAGATGACCCCTGCTTGCTGTAGGTGGATGCATGTGTGTGTTTGTCTTTGTCTGTCTGTCTGTCTGTCTCTCTGTCTGTCTAATGAACTAATCTTGATTTTTTTTTTAGTTTTTGTTTCTCATCCCTCTATCCTTTTTTTTTTTGAATTACTTAGTTTCTCACATTTTTTTAGTCCTCATCATATAAGGATGCTAATATTCCACATGGTTATTTCCCAAGTTGAAACTGTATTTAAAATGTCTTCCCAAGGCATGGTGGATTGCAGAGGGATGTTACAAATTAATGGATTTTAGGAGTAATTTGTTGTTGAGTCTCTGAAGAGCCCATTTTTGTAAAGAAGGGAGTGTTGGGTTGTGTCCAGTGAGGATTTGTTAAGCCATCAGTTTTGGCTACTGGCCACAGTCACTAACTCAGTGGCAATCTGGTGACATGTCATTGTCAATGCCCTGCTTTCACTTTCTCAACAGTTGCCCAGAATGTATAAGACTCTCTACTGCCAAACCAATGAAATCAGGGGTTATTTGTAGTACAGTTCATTAGTGGAGGCTTACTTTTGCAAAAATTATAACTGCAAGGTTATGATGCATATTTGTCAAGAAACAACTAGCATAATATGGCTATAATACCCTTTCTGTCAGAGCTTCTCACTGTGTACACTACACCAACAGTATTTGTGTTCATACATCTTTTCTTCAATCTACCACAAGCATCTAGAGTGCTGCCGAACACAGGGGTGAAGGCTCAGGTGAAATCTGGTGATAATTATTGTATGATTTTCTGCCTTTACCCAGGAGACTACTTCTTGTTCTGAGTCTATGATAAGTTCTTGGCCATCTTCAACTTCTGATTACTTTACAATCATAGTATTAATTGTATATATCTGAGGGTTTAAGGAATTAGTTGGTGGATGGGACTACTCATGTTACCACAGTTCTAGGGGGCTTCATCTCTAAACCATCAGTTTCTTCTGAACTCAAAACTAAGGGTTCTTTGGAGAACTTGGCTCGGAGGGTGTGTCCTGTTGTGTAGATATTCTCTCATGCCTGTTTCTTGACCTGTTTTCTGACAGTAACTTGTTTTCACCAGTAACTTGTGAGGCCCTCATAGCTTCAGAAACAGTACTAGATCTGACCAACACTGTCTATCTGGAGTCAACCCAGAAGATTGAAGCTTCCCCCTACTACCTAACCAAGACTTTCATTCTAAGCGTGTATTTTAACTGTTCCAGAAGGGGAAGAAAACAATTTAAATCATCTTTTAGAAACAGAGATATGCACTCAATAGGCAGACTGGAGCTAGTAGGAACTTCCACTGCTTCTTTTAAGGATGTGGAAATGTGATGGAAGAAAAATCTGTCTCTGTCTCTATCTGTCTTCCTCACCCCACCCAGTGTGTGTTTGTTTGTTTGTTTGTGTGTGTGTGTGTGTGTGTGTGTGTGTCTGTTAATGTGAGAGAGAGTCACTGTGTATTTCTGGAAGGGATATTTTGCTAGAGGTCTATGTTGCATTTGCTTCTTGTTGACTGTGTCAGGAGCACGCTGTGATCGGCATGCATTTGATTAACCTCTATCCATCTTTTCTTAAGAGTCACTTAGAATTTTCTGCACTTTCAGCCCAAGAAATATTAATTATATTGATGGACTGAACACAAATGAAGGATCTTTTACATGTGCCAAGACTGGCCAAAACCATTCCCTGTGAATGATGTAGTGAGTGTTCAGCTGTCTACCTAATGGCTGGAGGCATTTTGCAGAATCCAGCATTCTTGTTTGATCTCCTTAACTTTTGTGCTACAGGGATTTTATTGATCTTGTTCTGTGAATCTCAAATGTGACCATAGCAAGTCTCAAGTTTGCTGTTAAAAATCATATACTTAAAAGCAATTTAGGTAATTGTCAGTAGAATGGTTGGCACAATTTTAAAAATGTTCCAGTGTTAGCTTGGCCCCAATACTAATAGCAGTAAGAGCTAATTTTCTTTGAGCATGTGACTGTTCCCTATGAGTAGGCTATCTTCCTTGCTTCTACCTATAGTTCTCCTATTTAAAGGTTGTTCTTATTTTTACTTTGTCTATATAAAGGAATAAATTTTTCCGAAGACAAAGTTCAATGACAAAGCAGCACATTCGAATGTATAGGACTTGGAGAAACTCCAGAAGGAAGGAGTGAAAATGGTTAAACTGAAAGTTGGCAGAAGGAGAAGATAGAAGAACAACCCAATAACTCTTAGAGAGTGGTTACTTAAGAGAGCAAAGGTGGCCAACTGTCTGCTCACTCTACAATCTAGCCTAATAAATGGAGGAGATACACTGATCTCTCTCTCTCTCTCTCTCTCTCTCTCTCTCTCTCTCTCTCTCTCTCTCTCTCTCTCTCCAAAGAACTGAGATTGAATGTGGCAGTTGCCAAAATTATCATTAAACCTATAGATAAGCCTTTATCTGATTATCACTGCCAGAAGTATAATATAGAAATATTCACTTACAGATAGAAACCTATGGAGACCATTTGTTAAGCTCTAACTTTATGCTGGAATGTGTCTCATATTGTTTTTGCAATAATCTAGAGAGGGCCCATACTCTTTCTCACATGACATTGAGCCTCAGAGAGAGAAAACGACTAGCCAGAGATTACATGCCCAGAATGTGGTATCACTGAGAAATGAACTAAAATTTCTATAGCCTATAAGAGGCTTCCAGTTGTTCATACAAATAAGTTGTATTCTAGAAGTGCATCGACACTTTTTTGCTGTTGTTATTTTTTGTTTTGGATTGGTTTTGTCCCAGATTCTTAGTATCTAATGAAAATGTAGAAATCTAGCCTGTTCAGGCATTGCAGATGCATCTGGAGGTAGGAAATTGGATAAACAGAAAGAAGCGAGATTGTTTTTCTTCAGATCATTATTTATTTACTGATTTTATGTTGTATATTCGAATAGTTTTTAATAGGCACAATTTGTTTAAACACTAGAGAAAGTCTTTTGTGGAGAATATGTATGGGCTGTGGGGCTTTTCTCAGGGTAGCAATGGAGTTTCCACTGGTATTGTATGCACAGTGGAAAAAAAACACAAAGAAAATTATGATTAGGAGTGTGGTTAGGAGTGGTTCAAATTGTGGTTCTATGATTTATCATGCATGTGATCTTTGGAAAACACTTTGTCATCTAAATACAAATGGGAGCACCACATGATATAGACTTGGAAAGGACTCTGATAAGTGGATATTAATTAGCCCAGAAGCTCTGAATACCCAAGGCACAAATTGCATAACAAATGACTCCCATGAAGAAGTATGGAGAAGGTCCTGATCCTGGAAAGGATTGATCTAGCATGGGAAGGGAATATAAGGACAGAGAAAAAGGAGGGAGGTGATTTGAGAAGGGATGGAGAGAAGAAGGTTTACGAGACATATGGGGAGGGGGGATCCGGGAAAGGGGAAATCATTTGGAATGTAAACAAAGAATATAGAAAATAAAAATATTAAAAAAAAGAGAATGTGATAGAATTGGAAATTGGATTCTTTGCTGAGACCAGGCGCTAGGAGGAAAGAAGAGGGAGGGAGAAGGTTGAACCATGGAGACATTTTCCCCATGAGATAGAAGAATATTCTCCTCTAAAATTCTACAATCCTTTGAATATTTATTTTGCATATCTATAGAACAAAAACTAGCTTAATTTTCTCACAGTCAAAATCATTCCAGAGAAGTCTTAGAAAAGAAGAGAGAGAGAGAGAGAGAGAGAGAGAGAGAGAGAGAGAGAGAGAGAGAGAGAGAGAGAAGGTGTGAAACTGAAACTCTCTGGAGATATGACTGAGGCAAGCCAAGCACTATCTTTTGGGCAACACTTCCTCTCAGCATCTCATCCCAGCCTCTCCAAGGCACTACTAGATACACATGATCAGAGAAAAAGCACTTGGGATGCTTTCCTTTATCTTTGATAATATACGCTTTTAAGAAAACCAGTCAAACATAGAAGGATTTCTGACATGTTTGTGGTTCTAGGGACCAAGAGGATTTGTTCAGATACTAGAGTTTTCTGATAATTTCCCTAAATCCTCTTCATAAAAAGGCTGCATAGGAACAATGGGGATAAAAAGGAGTTGAGAGCTGGTCTGATCACACATTAATATATAGTTGAGCTTGCTTACAATGATAAACACTGCCCAATGATATTAAGGGGAAAATATATATAACCCAGTGAGTGCTCAGAAAAAAAGCACTGTGACAGCTGTGAGTGGTAACAAAGATTCTGACTCAGTCCAGTCCAGTGGAAGAGAGTTTGTGCTGAATAAAGTAGGGGTGGAGTGGCGCCCCTTAGGAAAGAAGGCAAGGCCAGTGGGATCTGGTGGAGCAAATGATAAGAAGGTAGTGAGGAACTGGCTAGGAAGCAGTCAGATACTGGAGGCCAAGAAGTAATCATGAAATATCCAAGAGTTTTATGATCTTTTTTCTTTTTATTGAATATCATCTTCATTTACATTGCCAATGGTAAAACCTTTCCCAATTTCCCTCCTCCCCAAAGATCCCCAACCCCCCCTCCCACTCCCTGCCTCCATGTATATGCTCCTCCACCTGACACACTCCCACCTTCACCCCTTGGTTTCCCTTTGTTGGGGCCTCTATTGAGCCTTTACCTGACCAAGGACCACTCCTCCAACTGATGCCCAACAAGGCCTTCCTCTGCCACATTTTTGGAAGAAACCATGTATGTCCCTTGGTTGATGGTTCAGTCCCTGGGAGTCTTGGGGAGTCTGGGTGGCCGAAATCATTGTTCTTCCCATGGGGCTGTAAACACCTTCAGCTCTTCCAGACTACCTTCCAGCTCCTCCACTGAGGACACTACACCCAGCCCAATAGTTTGTTGATAGTTTCTGCCTCTGTATTTGTAAGGCTCTGGCAGGGCCCCTCCAGAGACAACCATGGCATGCTCCTTTTGGTATATACTTCTTGTCATAGTCTCGGGGTTTGGTAACTGTTTATAGGATGAATTTCCCAGGTAGGGCAGTCTTTGTGTGGCCTTTACTTCAGTCTCTGCTCCATACATTGTCTCCCTTAGTGCTCCTGTGAGTATTTTCTCAGAGGAACCAAAGCACATTCACTTAAGTCCTCCTTCTTAAGCTTCCTGTGCTAGGTGAATTGTAACTTGTTTATTTTGAGCTTTTGAGCTAACATCCACTTAGTGAGTGTATACCATGTATGTTCTTTTGTGATTGGGTTACCTCGCTCAGGATGATACTTTCTAGTTCCATCCATTTGCCTAAGAATTCATTGTTTTTAATAGCTGAATAGTACTCCATTGTGTATATATACCACAGTTTCTGTATCCATTCCTCTGTTGAGGGACATCTGTGTTCTTTCCAGCTTCTGGCTATTATAAATAAGGCAGCTATGAACATAGTAGAACATTTGTCCTTATTACACGTAGGAGCATCTTCTGGGTATATGCCCAGGAGTGGTATAGCTGGGTCTGCAGGTAGTACTATGTCTAATTTTCTGAGGAATCACCAAACTGATTTCCAGAGTGGTTTTACCAGCTTGCAATCCCACCAACAATGGAGAAGTGTTCCTTTCTCCCCACATCTTCTCCAGCATCTACTGTCCACCGCCAGCTAATAAACAACTTCAGCAAAGTGGCTGGATATAAAATCAAGCAATTCAGTAGCCTTACTCTACTCAAAGGATAAACAAGATGAGAAAGAAATTAGGGAAATGATACCCTTCACAATAGTCCCAAATAATATTTCATATCTAGGTGTGACTCTAATGAAGCAAGTGAAAGATCTAGTATGACAAGAACTTCAAGTCTCTGAAGAAAGAAATCAAAGAAGGTCTCAGAAGATGGAAAGATCTCCCATGTTCATGGATTGGCAGCATCAATATAGTAAAGATGGCCATCTTGCCAAAAGCAATCTACAGATTCAATGCAATCCCCATCAAAATCCCAAATCAATTCTTCATAGATCTAGAAAGAGCAATTCTCCAATTCATCTGGAATAACAAAAACCAAGGATAGCAAAAACTATTCCCCACAACAGAAGATCTGGGGGAATCACCATCCCTGACCTCAAGCTCTACTACAGAGCGATAGTGGTAAAAATTGTTTGGTATTGGTATGCAGACAGGCAGGAAGATGAATGGAATAGAATTGAAGACCCAGAAAAGAAAAAGACACATATTGTTACTTGATATTTGACAAAGGAGCTAAAAACATCGAGTGGAAAAAAGATAGCATTTTTAACAAATGGTGTTGGGTCAACTTGGGTTTGCATGCAGAAAAATGCAAATCGACCCATTCTTATCTCCTTGTACAAAGCTCAAGTCCAAGTGGATCAAGGATCTACACATAAAACCAGACACACTGAAGCTTATAGAGGGGAAAGTGGGGACAAATCTTGAATACATGGGCACAGGGGAAAAGTTCCTGAACAGAACACCAATGATTTATGCTCTAAGAACAAGAATCGACAAATGGGACCTCATAAAGTTGCAAAGCTTCTGTAAGGCAAAGGACACGGTCAATAGGACAAAATGGCAACCAACAAATTGGGAAAAGATCTTTACCAACCCTAAATCTGATTGAGGGCTAATATCCAATGAATACAAAGAACTCAAGAAGTTATTCTCCAGAGATTCAAATAACTGTATTAAAAAAATGGGATACAGAACTAAACAGGGAATTCTCAATTGAGGAAACTCGAATGGCTCTAAAGCACCTAAAGAAATATTCAGCATCCTTAATTATCAGGGAAATGCAAATCAAAACAACTCTGAGATTTCCCCTTACACTGGTCAGAGTTTTATGATCTTTTTAATATGATTTGGTGCTTTGAATCTAAACATAGTAGATGTGTTTACAGGATCCAGATCAGGATCCAGATCAAATCAGAAAATGTCACATGTCAGGGTTTAATTTCCATCTTCTCCACTCTCTATTTCTCAGACAGTTGCTAAATATATATAGCATGTTATTATGTTGGGGCTCAAAATTCTGAGCTGTTTACCATGTTAAAAATTTTATATATCTTCTTTGCTTCCCTTCTGTTTGTGTGTGTGTGTGTGTGTGTGTGTGTGTGTGTGTGTGTGTGTGTGTGTGTGTTACATTTAGAGGAAGGCACTAGTGATGTGAATTTTGCTGGTCACTACAGGACTTGTCCACAGGCACCTGTGAATAGACTAGAGAGGACAAATCTTGGCAAATGCAGGGCTTCTGATGCTACAAAGTCGAGCAACCTTACACACATTGGCAATGTGTTAAGACAATGGAAAATTTTTTTCCTCTTTTTTTCTAAGACACTAAACATGCCAGTTTAACATTTACATTAGTTTCACCCATTAGTACATAGACTTGAATTAATTGATCAGATTTTCCCTTACAGAAAGTAAAATCCTAAGGGAAAAGACACCCCCCACACCTCCTGAAGAGATGGCATGATTTCTAAAAGGAAAGGGCTGGAGAACAAAAGTAGGTTTTAGAAAAGCAGTTGTGTTGGATCCCAGAACAGAGTACAAGGTAACTGAGATATGGTATTGCAAAACACACAGGAGGAACCAATTAATGATCAACAATTAGGTATCAACAAAACTAGTCCTGGATAATTTAAGAGGAAAATGTTCTTTATTGGAGGAAATTATATCCAAGCAATATCCACAGTAGCCAAAGCACAAAGCCAAAGGTCAGATAGTTGACGCAAGGATCAAAACCTACAGACAAGGAACAGTGAAGATTCACCTTGGACACAAAACGAGCAGGTGATCCCATCAGTTTAGCCAGTATGGGATTCTGGGCATGGTTTCTAGAATTATCCACACAACTTCCTGTCCTACTGGTTCTTCCAGGATGGGCTGAATTTCTATATTAGCTTTTCATGTGAAATCTGCAGTAGATGTATTTAGCCACAGGACCCCATCAAGTGCTCTTGTCCCTGCTATAAGAAGTGTTGAAATAAGAATCTCTGGCCTTTGTAGTTTTTCTGCGGGACAGAAATGTTTCTTCACATGTAAGTGATTTCCCCAGTAGCATGGAGGAGACAGTTCAGTTCTGATGCTAAGCTGAACATAGGGTGTCAATGAGGTGAACTTCAGAATGCTTTTCTTCACTGTCAGTGTTAGACATGATCCTATGCTTCTCTCCTTTGTTCTGAGATTAAAAACATCAATTAAGATGCTACTGATTTCTCTTGTCGAATGCTCAGGTAAAAACCATCAGATACTTCTCAATTCAATGAACTCTCCTCCAATTGTCTTTTACCTTCTTTCCCTTTCCCTTTCCCCTCTCCCCTTTCCTATTTTTCCTTTTCTTTCTTTTCCTTCCTTCCTTCCTTCCTTCCTTCCTTCCTTCCTTCCTTCCTTCCTTCCTTCCTTCCTTCCTTCCTTCCTTCCTTCCTTCCTTCCTTCCTTTTTGAGACATCATACTTACATAGCCCAGATTTGCCTCAACCCCTTGATCCATATGCCTCAGCCTCCCAAGCGCTGGAATTATAGGCAAGTGACTGTGCCCCTTGACTTTAAAATGTTTAAGAGCTCTTCATATATTATCTGTTTTTCTCTTCCAGCAAGAACATTTTCCTTACTTTTCTGGTGAGACAAAGAAATACAAACAGCAGGGCAGTGGTGGCGCACGCCTGTAATCCCAGCACTCTGGGAGGCAGAGGTAGGCGAATTTCTGAGTTCGAGGCTAGCCTGGTCTACAGAGTGAGTTCCAGGACAGCCAAGACTATACAGAGAAACCCTGTTTCAGAAAAACAAAACAAAACAAAACAAAACAAAACAAAAACAACAACAACAAAAGAAAAACCCAACAAATCCAAAAAAGAAGAGAGAGAGAGAGAGAGAGAGAGAGAGAGAGAGAGAGAGAGAGAGAGAGAGAGAGAGAGAGAAATACAAACATCGAGTAACTCTCTCAAAGTCTCACAGCCAATGAGAAACTGAGATTTGGGACACATCTCAGTTTCCTTATGCTCCATCCCAGAAGGCCAATCATCCTGAAAATAAGAGCTATTGTTCATGTCTTCTAATTCTTATCATCTGGGATGATAAGGCTTCCGTAGATACAAGCAACTTGGATGCTTAAGTTACTGGGATGTGTGCTGAGGCAAAGGGAATAGTGGGTAAATGGGAGATTAGAAATAAAGGAAGAGGAGGAATTCTACCAATAAAATTCATGTGTGAGGAAGGAAAATGGTTCCGCACAGAGCTTACCTGAATAGCTTCCCAGGAGTAGGATTTGGTCCTGGGAAATACACAGGACCTGTATTGTGCTTTGTGACCACAGGCAGCATAGACCCAATGATAAATGCAGAAGATAACTGGGGTGACAGGGGTAGCACCCCAGAAAATTTTATTGCTTAAAAACACAGACACTCTTCAGAAAGTGAGGCTGGCTCTGTCATCTTTGTCTGTACTTTATGCTTTATAAAGTAGTGTTGCTTCCTTGAAAATTCTCTCTGAAAACAACTTTACACTGTTTAATTGTCCTCTTCAGATATTTTCAATCTCTAGCCCTGATTTGAAAGTTCAATATTGGCACTTGGTGTCTTTTAGAAATTAGTTGTAAATGATCTTCCTGCTGCATAAATGAGGCCAATTCCTATTGCGCACAGCCATAAACATCCTATATTTATTTGGCAGATCATCTAAATCATTGTTTCAGTGAATAGTAGGCTCATAGGCTTCAGTTTGCAATTGAATTGGATTGGATTATGTCCTTCCTTCTGATTTTAATTCTCTGCTTCACCAAATCTGATGGAACTTATTGTGCTCTGGAAAAGCAAATAGGCTTTCAGATCAGGTGGGCCTCCTATTTTCAATTATTAGAATCTTGGAAAAAAATGTCACTAATAAAACCAGCAATTAGAGATGAACACAGTTAAAATGGAATGAAAAGCCTTCACTCTTCCTGTTGAGGTGCCCCGAAGGCCTTCTCAGGTGTGGACAGAGAGCAGTGATGTCCTTCCAGTTGTCAACAAGAGCCTTGCCCTAGAGAGAGGGACCGCTCTCTCCACCTGTTTCCAGGCAGCCGTCCCATGCTATTTCCAAACCCTTTTTATTAAACTTGAAAACAAAAAGCTTCCTCAGATTAAGGAGGCAAGATGCAGGAAGGATTATTTTCTCAGAGGCTGCCCTGAAGGTGACTGTTAATCATTTTATTTGAAAATTCAATATTGCCAAACTCCCACACAGATTTCAGTCTAAGGACACCAGAGAGTTTTCTGGCCTAAGTATGTAAGATTTATAGGTTGGTGTTCTAATTAAGTAAAATGCAGGGGACAGAGCCCAGCGAGGAAGAATATGATCATGACACACAAGGAGAGAAAGGTGGACACTCGTTCTATGCCCAGGCTAATTAGTCCAGCTCTAAACATGGAGTAATATTCAGGTTCAAGATAAGCTGTCTCTAGCTCACCTGCCTTGCCATCTGCTTAGTCAAATTTTTAAATTTGCCAAACATGAGTGTCCCACTTCATTAGAACTGTGAATGACTTTTAAGTCCTCATCGTACTTCTCACTGCTAGCCTAAGGGTAGTTAGGGCTCACATGGCTCCATCCAATTTATATATGAGGGTGCCAAAACTCAAAGACAGAGATAAAGCAGAGAATTAAGGCCCTGAAGCTAGACGACTCCCATTTCAGTCCTGCTTGGGCATTGGCTGGTTCTATGAACTAAGTCTCCTTAGCCTTGAA
The DNA here is from genome assembly GCF_947179515.1 of Apodemus sylvaticus. Lineage (NCBI taxonomy): Eukaryota > Metazoa > Chordata > Mammalia > Rodentia > Muridae > Apodemus > Apodemus sylvaticus. The sequence continues at coordinate 42,242,241 of NC_067480.1, forward strand.
GGGAATTATAATAAAATAAAAAAAGCTACTTCATCGAGGTGTTGAAGAAACAAATACATTTTCGTTCATAAGGCACCACCAAGACCTTACCTGTCACGTAATGAAGGTGAATAGTTATTGCTACTTATCATTCTACTTACTGCTATCACTCGAGCTACAAACTGAATTACTTTGGTTAGGCTATCAAGTTCAGGTCCTTTAACTTCGGGTCTAATTTTTTTAACTATTATTTCAAAGAATAACTAAAGACATTTCTTGCACATATGTGGATTAATATTTGTTTCCAGACTAAGTAGGCATGTGGCAATAAAATCTTTGTGGGTTTCTCCCAGGCTTGTTTACTGTTAATCAGAGAAAGACAAGTGAAGAAAATACCTGAATAATGGCTCTCCAAGAGAGGACTAATTGGGGGAAGACACTGCTGTGTGCCCTTTGCTGATTGAATCATGACGTTTTAGTAAAATGACTTGCAGTGAATTACTGAGACTGCTAATGGTCAGTGATTTTGTTGGAAAGAAAGGGCATGGGTGTGGGATGAAAAAGTTCAGGTTAAGGGTTAAAACTGGGATTGCAAACCAAGTAAGAGGAAGAACGAACAGAAATAGATGTTCCATATAAATTGGTATACAGTGAGAACTTCTGTTGTTTTACTGATTAAAAGGGGGTCAAATGTGACTTTTTTACTGACAACAGAAATATTGAGCAGATTATGCTATCCTATGCTACAGCTTCCTCTGTGGCCATTAAAAGGGAAGAATCACAACGTGCAAGGCTTCCTTAAGCTATTACTGACTAAGTGTGGATTTATGCAGAGAAGCGGGTACAATGTGATTATAGTTTGATAAAACAAATGTGGGCAAGCAGACATCCGCGAATATGCTTATAGAGGAATGCAGGAGGATGGAAAGGAGAAATAAACACACTGTGCTGATAACGTGGCTTGTGTTACTAGTGGAAGAATTGCTGATGAGCAGGGGGGAGTGAGGTAGATAGCTAGAGAACAAGTTTAAAAATTCTGCAGTAAGGAAGGCATCAAGGCTTATTTATAGTTGGTTCTGTGCAAAAGAAGAAAGAATAAATTCTGATATTAAGACACATTTTTAAAATCAATGCGTATGCCTAATGATAAGGTTCTTTATCCTTAAAATTTGGTATTGACTTGATAGTGCAGCTGATATGTCTTCAAACTGAGGAAGTGTAGTGAGGACAGGCAGAGCAAGGGGCAGAGCAGGAAGAGTCCTTGTTGCTCTAGGTTCTTTGATCCTCAAACTCTAGCGGTCCAGTTCTTCACTCAGAAGACACTAGCATGCAAGGCCAGGCAGACTGGAAACATGGGTACTCTAAAGGAACTATCTACTCAAGGTCTAAAACAGCATCTATTGAATTTCAGACAGTGTGTAACTGGACATAAAGCTAAAAGAGGCTGAAATGGCTCTTTGCTATTTTATATTGATTATATGTTGATGAAAGGTGAAATAAAATATGTTAGTAAATGCATTATTTACATAAATATGTATTGTTAAAGTTGACATTATCTTTTACCTTTTTAATATGACTGCTAAAAGAAAAATGCACTCATACTTGTGGGGCTGGAGTTGTGCTCAGTTGGAATGTACTACTGGCCTAGAATGTAGGAAGCTCTGGGTTCACACTCTAATACTGCCTACACTGAAATCCCACCATTCATGGGGGCAGAAAGAGAGGAAGTTCAAGGTCATTCTCAGCTATGTAACAATTTTGAGGACAGCCTGAGCTCCATGAAGTCACTTCTTACCCCTCCCAAACTCCTGATAAGAATCCCAAGTAAGTAAGTAAGTAAGTAGGTAAGTAAATAAATAGTAATAAATATTGCCCCTGTAGTTCACATGGGGTATTTTTTTTATCAGACATTACTGTTCTAGAAAAATAAGGGAAGAATGTAGTGCCAGGTCCTCAAAAGGAAGCTAGTTTTTGTATAATTTGGGGGCAGCAAATGTTATGATTTGTGGGAAGCAGCCTATCTTTAGGAAAGAAGAATTTTCAAAGAAACTCTTGGTCCTTGATCAGCCTTTGATCACCTTTGTTCTGGGTCCTCCTTAAATTAAAATTCTCGGGCCCCATTGGATACTTTCTGAACCAGAATATCTGGGTGTGGAGTGTCCATAATCCGTGAGCCTCTGAAGGATTCAAGTGGAAGCCTGACTGCGAGAACTCCCGCCTGAGATCAAGCAGAGCTTGGAAGAAAGCCATGCTACCAGAAGCCAAGGACATAACGTAGTTAGTGTCAGTTTGGGAGCGGGCCTTGCTGCACAACGAGCGGATCTGAAAGGCAATGAATTCAGTGCGCGACAAGAACATAGGCTTTTAGCAAAGGGTCATTTCTGAGAAGAAATTCTGGGCAAGTAAATAGTGGTTAAATGGTTCAATTACTTTGAAGTTTCAGCCTCAGCTGCTGAGGCTGTCATTACTGTGTTTCTCCAATAAGTGTGATTTTTTACTCACATGACAGCTTGGGAATCAAGGAGATGTGTATGAGACATGGCATTTGGAACTATTTTAGAGGCTTTAATGACCTCACTTTAAAAAAAAAAAAAGTGGTGTTCTCTGGAAACAGAAAAGTATATACTTATCTTTGGATTTGAAACAGGCTAGAAAAGAATGGTACGAAGCTTTTCTCAACCTGGATATAAAGTTATCTTTAAACAAACTTACTCTTCACATGGTCTTTGGAAACTTATTTCATCAATAAAAGAATTACACATTTATTCCCATTTCATTAAGAACAGTCATGGGTGACCATCTTGAGTATAGTAGGCATGAGTGAATGTCTTAGGATGGAACTCACACCCTGTTGGTTGATGGAGGAGTGGTTTAGCTTGTTAACAAAACATACGCACAAACACATGCTATCACAGACCATTCCATCATAGAGAGGAAACAGATAAGTTTTAGTTATATTCAAAGACATGCAGTGCCTCAACAGAAACAATAAAAAAATGAAGATGAAATATAATTTATTTCATTATCAGAATATATGTCAGTAATGACGGGCTTTTCTTGGCTAGGATGGTAATGTATTATTAGACATGCAGTAGGTGCACTAAGACACACAGGGGTGTTTTGTGTGATCCATGACTAACAATGCCTGTAGGCAGTTCCTAACTCTGAAACAAAAACAATGATGAGATTAGTATAAAAGGAGTTCACAAGTTACACACTAACACTACTTAACTTAGTCGTACAGTGATAATGGACTGATAATTTAAACATCCTGCAAGCAAATATTAAGCATGCACCACTGTCTAAGCACATTGAAACAAGTTTGATGAGACAAATACATTTTAGCTATTTGTGGATGTGGTTAACTACAATCAAAAGTGACATAATAATGGGATAAAGTTTATAAGAAATAAACCATAGACTGTATAGAGTAAGAGGTTTTTACCTAGTTTACCATAAGACTAGCTTACCAGGAGAGCCTAAAGAGAAAAGTGCCCCGAAGACGTGCTGTGTGATGAGTTAAGTCCAGGAAGGGGAGATGGTTTGGGTGAAGAACGCCATCTTTGTAACCTCTCCTAAGGGCACTTAGTGAAGACATGGAGCTTGGGGAGCGTTCTTGATGCTATAGAGTAGAGGCAGTGTCAGGGTATGAGATGAAAGCTAGGGGCAAGTAGACCCAGTTCCTAATGTTGTTAAAAGCTATGTTGTGGGTGGCACCCAAAAGGCAGTTGTAACCGTAGTTTGACTAGACTTACCTCTCTGATGTAAGCGCATATTTGGAACTGTGGAGAAGAAGCTGGGTTTGGGAAGAAGAGAATGGATCCAGACACCATCTACACCGGATGTGTACAGAGGAATAGCATGGCCTAAAGTGGTCAGAAAGAGGTAGAAGCTTCTGCCACACAGCCAGTCACCAGAGCCAGGGTAGTGTGGACAAGGTCTTCCTGGAATTCTGATAATTAAGCGGGTGGAACAAGGGTCTAAGACAACATTGGCATTTAAGGTGCAGACGGAAGGAACAGATTACAGTGACTAAAATGGAGATGGGGAAGGCATAGGAGTATCTAATACCATAAAAACAAAGTGAAGAAAACACTTCAGCCCCAAAGCAGCTGAGATGGCCATTGAAATTAGGATTGAGCCAAAAGGCTCCATGTGACCTTGAAAAGGTTAAATTATGAGGTGACAAGAAAGCCATTTTAGCAGGTTGAGGAATGTGGGCAGGCATAAGAATGGGGAAATAAAGGACGCTGGAGTGGGAGGAGAAAGTGTTTATGAAGCAGGAAGGGTGGGGTATGTTGATAGAACAGCATCCTTGAGAACTGCAAAGAGGATTGAAGTCTACGTTCTCCGATGGGGAGCAGCTCATTCAACATAGCAGTAGGCAATGAGAAGCTGAAAGAGTTTCTGTCTGATAATTTCTAGTTTCTCTAGGAAGTGGGTGGGACATGAACCTGCAGAGAGTGGAGGGAGAGGAAGAGGACAGAAAAGGCTGAGGCAGCTGACAGGGGATGTATAATGGAATTGTTGAACAGGGCTGACGGCCCAAGTGAAGAAAATGGCTACAATTTATACAGTAGCAATTTGATTGCTTCTGTGATCTTTTCTCTCCAGAGCTCAACAATATTGTCAAAGGGAGCTCCAGGTAGACAGTGAGCATTTAATAGCCTTGTGACCTCCAGCAAAGAGCCTATTCTCTCTGTTCTTCCTGTCTATGCTGTTTTCTCATCTATGAAGTAAGTCTAAGACCACCTCCCTCACATCCATTAGAAGAGTTATATGCATAAGGTGCTGGGAGCAATGAGCTCAGGGTTCTACTCTATGAGTGTTTGCTGTCATCCAGGCTTGGAGCTAGGCAGGGACAGAAGATGGCGCCCACAAAGGAATGGATAGTATGAACAAGGGAATGAATGAAATTGAAAACTGAAGAATTAAGCTGAAGATGAAGAGACCCGAAACACAGATTTTTTTCTTTCTGTTTTCTTTTCTGGAAATCACTAGATTGATTTGTATTTATTGGAAGTGTTCCCAGCCTTGGATTATAGTATGCTAGTTCTGCTGATAGAATCAAACCATTGGTCCAAATGAATAATGTCATCTCAGCTGTTACCCCCAACTCTTTCTCTTCTTTTGACAATGGCACCCAAGATAGACAGAATTTACATTCAAAAGGTATTTTCTTTTGAGAGTTTTAGCTTGAAGTAGCTCCTGTGGGCACTCCATGTTCTGGAATGCCTGAGAAATGGCAAAATTCTTAAGGAGAGAAAAAAATTATAAGAAGCAATATTAAGGGAATCCCCTTCAGTTAAGGCAATTGTGTTTTAAGGCTGTAAATTTGCCAGCTGTTTATGTTCTTTTCCTCGAGGTCTGCAATACAATTTAAGCCAGGAAAACAATCAGTTTGGTTGGAGCTGGAATTGCTGCAGAATAAACAGCCTCGAAAATTGAACTTTAAAAGGAACTCTGTGCATTGTGGACGTGCTCAGGTGCTCTGAGATGTGATTTCTGTTTCAGAGAGCACATTTCATATGGTCATTCAGATCATGGATTGAAACCTGGCTCTTTTATTTTTTTTTTTTTTATCATAAACACCAATGGATTGTCAACAACATTTGCTCCCAGGTAGGACAATGACTCAGGTTAAGATGGTGCTGCATCATTAAAGGACCCACCGACTGCTGTAAAAATGGGAAACCAAACTCATGCCCTAACTAGCAAGCAAGCAAACAATTATGTCCTGGGTGCTGCCTGGCAGCCTGGGAGCCTACAGATCTTCTGTTTTATTCTCTCTTGTGCAAATGATTTTTAGCTTGAATTTGGAATGAGGGGAGAGGTCAGATTAGTTAATTTTAGGTAGAAAACCTGCCACTCATATTTCAAAAGATATCCCCAAGTCTGCCACCTCCCCAGACACCAGTGGACAGGTGTCAACTACTGATGACATTTACTTATTCCTTTTTTCCCCCAAATATATTACTGTCCTCTTGACCAAGAATAGAACACTAGACATGTTTCCAGATCTTCATAGGCTTATAATTCTAGCAGACAGAGAAACAAGTAGAGTTAGAAATAGGAGGTGTGTGTGTGTGTGTGTGTGTGTGTGTGTGTGTGTGTGTGTGTGAGTGTCGTGGTAGAGAACAGCCTCATCAAAATAGAAAGCAGAGGAAGGCTTCCTGGAGGATCTGGGGAAGACTGAGTGAAATCTTCGGAAGTAAAGAGGAAGCAATCTGTTGGCAAAAGCAATTTGCATGTCATCGTGGTGATAAAGCTGTTCCTCTTGGGTTTTAAAAGCTATGTAGGTGGTGTGTGTGTGTGTGTGTGTGTGTGTGTGCTCCTGCCTGTGTGAGACACATTTTGAATAGGTTTGTATGAGACTCAATTTAAATAGAAGTTAAGATGTAGTATGAATTAACAGGAGTGACAGCTTCTTTTTCTTTTTAAATTAGTGATGCTTGTTTATGTATATGCCTTTATGCAGAGAAGAAAAGACCAGTAATGAAAGATGACAGGTTTTTAGAATTTCTGGGTCTTTATGCAGTGGTAATCACAGAAAAAGAAAATCAAGATCCTAGGACCAGCTGCAGCCACAGAATCACCAGGGAGCTTGTTGGAGACCAGTTATATAGGGCTCTACCCCAGATTTAACAAGCCAGGACTTCTTTCAGCAAGAGGAAGTATTCTTCTAACAGTCATTCTCAACCTTCCTGATGCTGCAAACTAGTAATACAGTTCCTCATGTTGTGGTCCCAACAACCATAATGTTATTTTTATTGTTATTTCATAACTGTCATTTTACATTATGAACTGTAATGTAAATATCTATGTTTTCTGATGGTCTTAGGCAGCCCCTCTGAAGGAGTTGCAAGCTGCACGTTGTGAACCCATGTTCTAAGTTATAACTATTAGGATGAGGACAGAGGGTTTCTTCTTTCTTTCTTTGTTTCTTTGTTTCTTTCTTATTTATTTATTTTTGGTTTTTGAAGACAGGGTTTCTCTGTGTAGCCCTGGCTGTCCTGGAACTCACCCTGTAGAACAGACTGGCCTTGAACTCAGAAATCTGTGTCCCTCTCCCTCCCAAGTGCTAGGATTAAAGGTGTGCGCCACCACTGCCTGACTTACTTACTTTCTTTTTTTTTTATTAGATATTTTCTTTATTTACATTTCAAATGTTATCCCCTTTCCTCATTTCCCCTCGAAAAAAATCCCTACCCACTCTCCCTGCTCACCATCCCATCTACCTCAGCTTCCCTGTCCTCCCATTCCCCTACACTGGGGCATCGAGTCTTCACAGGACCAAGGGCCTCTCATCTCATTGATGTTCAACCAGGCCGTCCTCTGCCACAATTTCGGCTGGAGCCGTGGGTCCCTCCATGTGTGCTCTTTGGTTGGTGGTTTAGCCCCTGGGAGCTCTGGGAGAACCGGTTGCTTCATACTGTTGTTCCTCCTATGCGGTTGTAAAACCCTTCAGCTCCTTGGGTCCTTTCTCTAGCTCCTCCACTGGGGATCCTGTGCTCAGTCCAACAGATGGCTGAGAGCATCCCCTGACAGAAGGAGTTCTTATTGGTGAGGAAGAGCTGTGAAATGATGTTCTCTCATTTTGCTGGGAAGGAGTGAGTTATTTCTTGAAGGGGGGGGGGGGGCTCTTGAGCCTTTGCAAGCTCCACTGGGGGAGAAAGCCTGACATTCCTGTGGGCACGTGTGGGATGCATGCTGCTGCATCCAACCAAGGAGCCATGCACTTACATAGATACAGGTTCAGTGTTTTTCTAGGCAAGTGGAAGTCAGCAAGAAAGCAAAGATGAATTGATGAAGTGCTGGGTCTAAGATGGAGAAGATAATCAATGAGGATCAATGAAACTAAGAATATGGGGTCAATCATAATCATCAGTAGAAATAAGAAACACTGCATTGGTAGCAGAGCTAGCATTGATATCTCTCAAGAAAAGGCCGATAACGCTCTATGGCAGACTTACACGGTTCACAGATCAGTTCTAAAGCACCCACTGTTTTCCTCTTACCCCAGTCACTTAGCCTAGCCTGGTGTTGCTCTTGGCACTGAAGCCACCCGCCAACATCCTTCTGCATTACTAAATCCTCTACAGTTTCATAGTCCTTACAATGAGTATACTCGTAAAGTAAGTCTAAAGCTTTTAAAGGATCCAAATAACATTTTTTCGTCATGAATGTGTCTATATTTTCTTTATAGGATTTACAGAGGCAAGTCTATTCTGAACATTAACCCGGATTCCATACCATGGTTCTTGCCTTAACCTTCCAACATCAGAGTACTTCATTCCTCCCGTGTGACTTTATTTAACTATCTTTATTAACAACACAGGTCAATCCCTTCCATTATGAACCTCAGAGTAAAGACATCTGTCCTGCTCAGTTTTGTTTTCAGGAGGTTTGTAGCTGGAAGAGAGGCTTCTGAAATGGGAGAGGAAGCCCTTAAAGAGGTAATGCCAGGGAGAAAGCAGAGGGAAGATTGTGAAAGGCTTTTCCTACTACAACTAGGTTTTTGAAGTTTAACCTGTAGGCACTGTGGAGCGTGCGGCAGCAGGGATGGGTGACAGGGGTGAACAATTGAGGGAAGGGGTATGAACAAACATTTCCCTCTGCTCCCTCTGCTTCCTCTGCTCCATCTGCTCCCTCTGCTCCCTCTGCCCAGAGTATGGATGACTGGAGGGCCTTTCTATCAGAGAGGCGTATATGAGATGCAAACCACCATGGCCACTCAGGTGAAGAATGAGAATGAAGGCAAGACTGAAGACGTTGACAGTGATGCCCCTGGTTACAGTTTAGCCTTTAATGGCGTGGGTGCAGAGATTGAGTGTGAGGAAGATGCAGCTCATCCCCAGCTTCTGAGTTGCATGACAGGCAAAGCTATTTAATGAGAGAACCAGGAAGGGAAACTGAGTCAGAGAAGAAGAAAGGGGACAGCTGTGACATCTGGGGCCCGAGAGTGATGAAAACCATTTTACACTTTTAAAAATATTCTGCTTTTGGCAATAAGTATTGACAGGGTACGTTAGAAAAGAAGAGCCGTGGGCACGAGCCTGTGCTTTTTGAACTTTAAGGAAGAGCCAAGGTTGAAACACAACCATCTTATTAAAAATACTTGCGTTTATTTCCCCCAAGTGAAATTTATAAAGCACCCCTACAGCCAAATCTGTTGTGAGGGAGTGAGATATCTGGTAGAGAGCCCACTGACTGACCTTTAGATACACCCAAGTTTTCCTACGATGCTCATTTTCGTTCCAAATGGCACGGCACAGCCCCAGGGACAGTACTTTCTGGAGCATTTGAACAATAAAGAGAATTTGCAGCGCTTGCATTTTTACGTGCAGGGTTTCAAGCCAACTTGGTTTTAAACACTGAGCTAGGCACTTTTGGAGCATTTGCATATCTGGGTTAGTCTCACTGCTGCACAACTTTTGCACAGTGACCCTGAAGAAGTCCTTGAAACAATTTAGTTGTTTGTTTGTTTGTTTGTTTGTCTGAGCCCTGGTGGAGACAACTGGATACGGGATAGGAGAATGATCAAGATTGTTACATTCAGGAAATCCAAAGGAAGACCAAAGCTATGACTAAGCCAAATTCTTAACATTTTTCTGTAGCATCATTTTTTGATTCTGTTTTGTTTTGTTTTGAAGTATATCTCCATCATATTCTCTGGAACCTGGGTAAATGTAGCCTGATAATGTTTGAGCACAAGATTAAGTCAAGGGAAGTTATCATGGATAACTCAGGAGGTGGTCCATGCAAGCAGGAAGCAGGAAAATGAGCATCAGCAGTGGAAGGAAGCAACGGGCTGGGTGATGAGAACAGGGAATCACAGGCCAAGCAAGGCAGGGATCTTCCATACACTAGAAAATGCATAGAAATAGTTTCCCCTCTGGATCTTCTGGAATGACAACAGCTCTGCCAGCTCCTTAGCTACAGAATTCTGACCTTTAGAACTGAACCCGAGCAGATTCCCTAATCCCCTTCCTGCCAGAATAAGCAAGAAAACCTTACAGCTGCTCTCAGAGGAGGAAGCTGCTCTACAAAGAAGACTTTCTGAAGAGAAAAGCTGCAAAAAAGGCCCCAAGAGCAGACTGGTTGCCTGGGAGAAACAGAAATTAACAGAGCTTCCTGGAAGAGGTATAGACCCACTGAGTCTCTTAGAAAGGACACGCTCCAAACTGTTGGGCTGCCTGCAAGGTGTGCAGGGTGCCCAAGGTTCCCAGGTTTTGTGAGCTGTTAACCTGTGCAGGGGTGAGCTTTGGTGGTGTAACTGTCTTGGGTTATTTCTGCTCCTGTGAGCAACTTCTCTCCCATATTCCTGCAAGTAACCCCAATAAAACTCATTGCTTCATGAAATTGGACTTCGGTGTTATCTGAATTTTGGTTTGCCATGGGTTCTCTGTCTGAGTTGAGTAGACATTTGTGTTGTGTCTCCCCAGAAAAGGTTTTGTCACACAACACAAATCAACTGTGATAATACATTGAAGGATTTGGCTGATGTGCTTGTGGCCTGCCCTTAGCTGCTTTTTATATATTAAAAAGAAAAGATGCTTCAAGGCTCTCAGGATGGTACCTCAATCCACTGGATTTGGTTGAGTTCCCTGCTCAGATTTGAATTTGTAGGCAGAGTCTTTATATCCTGCAGGGAAAACATGGAAATTTATTTATGAATTGTAAGTCCTGGCTTGCACTGTTCATTTTCAGAAATCAAATGTACATCTTCTTTGCCAACACGCAGTTCTTTAAAAAAAAAAATGCCCACGCAGATTCTAGAGAATATTGGAAGAAAATAGGAAAAAAAAAGGTGTAAAATTTTCAGGCCTGCAAATCATATATAGTTTTTTGTTGTCAAGCACTGATAGAACACCCACAGCATTGGAGAGATGCTGAGTCACGTGGCTCAATGGGAACAGAAACAGAAGGGCTGGGTTGTCTGAGTGACTAATTACTCTCCCCGTTCACTACTGTTGGGAAACCTTGGAAAGCAAAGCAGCCATGAGCCACAGTTTCTGTAGATTTAATGAGAACTTTGGAATCACAGCGACATTGCCTCCACATTGAGAAAGACGCTCAAAGGTAGCAGAGTCTACCTCACTGTGAAAGAGAAATCAGTGAACAAAGGAAGAGGGAGAGGGAGATAGAAAAGCCTTTGTGAAACAGGTAGAGGTAGACTGTCAAGCATTGTGGGCTTTGTTCCACAAGCACTGTTCACTGGTCTGCTGTATACTCTGCACGAGGCTTCCTCAGGATTTGCCTCCAGCTCTTCATACCGGGGAAAAGCCAAGAGGAGGATGAACCGATGACACCTTTGAAAGGCTGTTTTCCACTACAGCACAGGCACTGGGGGAAATGAGCACTTCCTGATGTCACTATCCTGGAAGCTCTGTAATTTCAAGCATTATGACATTGCATACCCACAGGCCACTTCAAGGATGGCGTCTTGTAACTAGCAGAGAAAGCTCACCGGAGTTGAGTTTTGTTGTTGTTGTTTAAATCTATAATGATCTTATGTGGCTGCTGCTTAGTTCATCTATTCCTCAGGAACTTTCATGCTGATGGGTCTTTATCATTAAAATCTCAAAATGTGGCATCTGAGTGTCCGGTACGGATACATGCCCCAGATTATAAGAAACACAGTCCATGTGGTAAAAACCTGATATTCTGCTACCTTTTCAGTTCTGGCCAATTCCATTTTGCTTCCTATAATGTATATTCTCTAGGTCCTCCAAGCCATGCACATTTAAAGCCATATGTAATGTCGAACTTTCCATTTTCTCCTATCTTCAATGTCCTGCTCTGACCTTCCTTGCTTTAATTTTGCAGTTCGTTCAGAGACTTCTGGGGGATGGAAACTTAAATGTGCAAGGCATGAAACTTGAATGTTCTGTTCATTTTCTTATCCCTTTCCCAAGCTCCAGCTTGTGGCTGGCAATGTGGTGACATTCAAGATCCTGATAAACACACATGCTATCACCTTGAATTAGCCATCTCCCCCTCTGGACCTTCCTTTACTCTGTCCTTATTTCTACAGTGGAATATGGCACAGAGAGCATCTGTCTATATGACTGTTTCTGCATTGCATTTAGTACCAATAAGATTCTCAACACATTGCATGGCAAGAGCTGAAAATCATTAGTAGCAACAGGAAATGACTGTAATTTCCTTGAACAATACTCCAAGATGTAGGTTCTGCCTCCTGTGTTAAAATTAGGGTATCATCCTCCTCGGAGTTCCCTGTGCAACGCTCGGCTTCAGCGCAGAGTCTCTTGAACATGGCAATTTTCCCCAGGAGTACCCTTCTTACTCAACCACTTATGCCGTTTGGAATATTGTGTTCTCGGCGTTTGGTTAAAAAAAAAAAAAGATTTGTATAAAAATTGAGGCTTCAGAGTGGAAGAATGGCATTCACTTTACAAATGCAAACACGACAGTAAATCACAGGGTATTTGAACAATTGCATGTGTTTTTCTGTTGTTAAAATTTTGATATTTGCAATAATTGCTCAGTCTGCCTGTGAACATTACACTTCATTTTTATGAAGCTAACCGTCACTGGGAATGAGGACAACTGGCACACCGAAGTGTAGTATTGCTCCTGCTGTGGCCATTTCTATAATAAAACAGTGCCTTTGCATGCTCCCCACTAGAGCATTATGGGGAGAGGAACTGAAAAAAAACGTCAGAATTCCAGAGAATCTAGGCGGAGCTAAAAGAGACAGCAAATAAGATCTAGGGAGCATTTGGCTGCAAGAAAATTAAGGCAGTGAACATATGGTAATCAAGCTGGAGTTTCGTGTATCTTGGCAGCTATGTACCAAATGCCACGGTGGTGATTCCTCTACACTGTTAGTAAACGGGACTGACCACAGAGGAAGTGAGAGAGGCCGTGCTGGGAGGAAGCTGTGACTACTTGGGCTTAGCTTGCTAGACACCTTTTGTTTTCCTTAGCATTGTTTTTTTATCATTAGCTTGAGATGTGTGTGTGTGTGTGTGTGTGTGTGTGTGTGTGTGTGTGTGTGTGCTCATGGACAGCTGCAGATGTCTAGATGTTTGAGGACAGCCTTCTGCAGTACAGGAGAGAGTCAGTTCTCTTTTTATACCTTTCCCTGGGCTCAGAAAAGTGAACCCTGATCCTCTAGCTTGCACAGCCAGCACACTTAACCCCTGTGACATCTCACTGGCCCTAGACTTTTTTTTAAAGGGTCATCTCCTAGGTTTAATGAGACTCCCAAATCCTTCTGTCCCTTCCTCAAGCATCATCTCACCCCCTCAACCTTAACTTTTTGCCATTCATGTCCTCACGTGTGACGCCAAATCAAGTCCTAAAGCTAGTGAGCAGAGTGGAAGAGATCGCACAGTATATATAACAATAACATCGTCATCATTATTGTTGTTTGTTGAGATAGGGTATTGTTATATAGCCTTGGCTAAACATGACCTCAGTGTTTAGACAACACTGATCTCCTCCTGCTTCAATCTGCTGAGTCCTGAGATTTAGAAAAAAAAAAATAAATGGAGAGGAGGCTTCGATTTGTTCATATTCCCATCCAGCCAATGTACAAAATTATAAGCTTATGGACGTCTTGGTGTTTACAATCCAACATTCTAAATGTATCATGGACTCTGTTGTAGAACCCATATGTCTGAGTCAGAGTTTCCATTGCTGTGATAAAACACCATGAACAGGAATTACTTGAAGAGGAGAGTATTCCTCTTGTTTATAGTTAACTGGTCAGTGTCTATCACACAGGACATAAGCAGGAATTGAAGCAGAGGCAAGAGAGGAATAATGCTTACTGGATTGGTCTCAGATGACTCTAACTTGTGTCAAGTCAACAACAACAACAACAACAAAATTGCCAGCACACCCTATAGTTGTTATAAGGCTCATTTAGCAAGGAATTCCTGGGAACTCTTGACCATGTTAACCCAAAGAAGCTGGCATAAAGGACCTTGCAGTTGAGATAATATGGAGCTTGTGAAGAATTAGGACAATGGGGATGTAGCATTGTGTGGCCAATTTAGGGTCCTGGGTTCAGATTTCAGGCTTTCTTCTAACTGATTCCACAGCCTTGAGTTCTAAAACTCTCAATCATGCTCCATGCATTTGTATCTTCAAAAATAGGATATTAGCAATTCTCATATCATAGGATTGCTACAGAATGTAGAAAAGTGCATGAGCCACCACATCAATGAGAGATTAATTCACTAACCATTTGTTCTTTTTCTTAGCACAATTTCAGTGAACACAGTGACGATGTCCTCCATTAAGGATAAGATGTGTAAGACTTAGGTTATGAGTCCTGTCAGTTACTTGTTAGCCACCACATCTTGCTCAAACCTCTGCCCTATGAGAATGGATTCAAGTGTCTAGAAGTAGTTTTTAGCTGGAATCTTCTGAGAAGGATATCCAGCCGTGTGGGATGCTCCTGAGAAACCATCAAGACAACTCACACCCAGGTCATAGACCATCTTCAGAGAAACTGTTGACTAAGCTGGGTAGGCAGATTGAACGGGCTACCTCCCTGGATTCAGCTAGTATTTTCTTAAAGCTTTTACAAGTCAGATCTCACAGCATGTGTTTCTGGGTCAAAAAATATGAATTGGTAACAAAGGCTCCCTAATCAATATCTCTACCAACGTATTGCCGTATGGCTCAGAGTAATAGGGACACAGAAAAACTGTTCATGCCTATAATTACTCTCATCCTTGATCTCCCTGGACAAGCAGGTAGTAGAGGGCTTGGGGCCAGAAGCCAGAGACTTAGTTTTGGTCTATGCTCTACTAGCTAGATGTGTTCCCTCAATCTCCAGCATTCCCTGTAGGCAGGGAGAGCAATGCTATGCCTCCATGTTCGTCCTCCCAAGGTTGCAAGATTGCCAGGTCAAATGATAAGCCAGGGAACATCTTTGTAACCTACAAAGCACTGTGGTATTCTCATGATGCTAACAGTCACGAGACTGGTAACTAATCACATGCTGGGCATATTGTGAAGGCTTTATCTGCTCCTTATCCAGCAGCACCTTGAAAGTGGGGCCAGTAAGATGTGGCTCAAAGCCAGACATTCTTTCTGTCTTCTAGAAACCACTTAGCACTTCAGCGTCAGCCAACCAGCTGGGCTTTGAGAAGTGGTGCAGGGTGAGATTTGGAATGCCTTTGTCTACCTCAGCCAGTTTAGGGACTGTGCAAACTATCTTCATTTTTTTTCCCATTAGTCTTCCCCACTTTCTTTTCTTTGCTCTGAATATTCAAATGAAGGATGAATACATTTTCTGATGGTGCATAGAACAGTTTGATTTTCTGAAAAAAATTGTTGTGGATAACAAATATTTTTTTGACTATTTCAACTAATAGGCTTCAATCAACCTTGGTTATGAAATGCAAGGCAAACGATCAGATGACGTTGATGAGATTAACATGGCTACCTTTTAAATTGTGAAATAGAACTAGCTTTTCTATCGTCTATCAGGCGGACTTGTAGCCATATGGAATTGATGTTAGTGTACATGTGTTTTATGGGGTTAAACTATATTTAAAGGTAAACATTGGAACATTCAGAAGGCTCGAAAATGAATTAAATTTGGGATGCTTGAAAGCCAGGTTTGATTACCTTTTAACCATGACATATCTTGACTCAAACTTTTAGAGAATTTCTGAGTCAGGAGAATCATTTGGAGACAGGAGGTAGAAACCAGTTTGGGCAGCATAGTGGTCAGAACCAGTTTAGCAAAAAATATTTAAAAGTTATGGGAAGGCAGGGTGTATCAGAACTGAAGATTTTTTTTTTCTGTTTAGTTCTCTAACCTAGAAGACAGTATTTTATATTGCCTAAAAGGGATACCCCATTAAGTGGCTACTGAATGCTCCTAGAGACTTAGGCAGAATGAATGATACTATTTTTCAGGTGCCAGCCCTTCTATGGGCAAGGCATAGATTTCAGTGGAAATTGTCAGAGACTTGGAAAGGATGAACACCACCGTATAACAATGAGCGTTGAGCACAGTGTGCTGTGCAATCAATGTTTGCGGAAGACATGAACTTCCAGTTGGCACAAGGTTTCTAAATTATGCACACATTTTTAGTAATGGGAAAGTTTATGTAAATATGTCTTGGATGAGAGTGTATGAAAATTGTACAGCCATTAGCTGTAATCACCCTTGGGATAAATCCATTTCTGGAGTAGGAGAGGCAGAGGGAATATGAAAGGTGAAAGACTGGGAAGGGCGTAAGAGAACCACACTGGAGGGATAATAAGATGCTGGGAACTTGTTTTGACCAGTGCCTGAAGCAGTTTTCCTCTGCCTTGGGCGCCCTGGTCACTGCATGGCAGACACCAGCTAAAATAGAAACGCCACTCGACATGGGAGCTCACGTGCCAGCATCTGCAGCATGCATTAACTATACATCTCTGAATGATGTCAGGATCAATCTGAGCCAGGCAGCAGCAGGAGACGGTTCCAGTCACCTCAACTTTGCCCCCATCTCTGTGTTAGGACTGGGCAAAGTTTTGTCAGCAGCAATGATTGCTCACCGATGCAAGCAATTGTGGGAGACGGAAAGGCGTTTGGCGAATTCTGGTCCCCAGACGGGCACAACAGCTGGTATGAGGCACCTGGGAAGCTTTGCCATGCTGGTAGGTTTGGGAGGTGTTTATGTAATCCTCCAAGCTGCCTGGAAGCTTTGTGGGTTGTGTATAAATGATCAGCTGCAAATAGTCCCTAGTGGTCACAGCTTGTTTTCTCAAAATTTTACTGCATGGCACACACAAGGACAAGCTGGAGGGAGTTGTGTTAACAATCTAGTGGTTGGGAGCCACCTAAAATGAGGAGATGCCATTAAAGCCAGGCAGACTGTCAACAGCATTACATTCACTCAGGGAGCCAACACTCTCCCATAATGAATGACCTCTTCCACCTGAGCGAAAATAAAATGACCGCGTGGCTCTTAGGCAGCTGAACTCCCCTTCTGGTGACTGTTCATTATTATTCTGAATTAGATTCCACACTTTCACCTCAGGGAAACAGGAAAAGAATAAACAGCGCTTACTCTGCCTCAGACCTCCAATGCTACCGAAATTCTACCTCCAGTCCATCAGTCTCAAT
This sequence comes from Apodemus sylvaticus, assembly GCF_947179515.1. NCBI lineage: Eukaryota > Metazoa > Chordata > Mammalia > Rodentia > Muridae > Apodemus > Apodemus sylvaticus. Next base: position 42,259,327 of record NC_067480.1, read on the forward strand.
GACTCATGTTAAAATCCCTGCTAATCATGTGAAAATATTACCTGCTTACCATCAAATGAGCAACCCCAACGCACGACTGCCTGCTTGCAAAGCATCATGCTCAGAGCTGAACCTGGCACAGGTTCATCATCTCAGTCCTAGTTTTGGAGATGGGAAAGCCATGGTTTGATGGACTCCAGCATATATGTGCCAGAGCAGGGGTATAAAATGAAGACTACTCTACTCCAGAGGTACTGTGCTTATGGCCATATTATATACACAATAATCTTTCATAATACATTTAAGTATGTCTAGTCATTTATTTGACAGTGCTGTTCCTATTCTGTATCAGGATTCATGATAATGAAGCAATGAGAAAGAGTGCTATCAGGGTGGCGGGGGGCGGGTGGTCAGGAGCCCTCAGATCAGCAGAAAGACACGTGCCTAGGTGGTTCAGCTTGGAAGGTGGAAATAGCAAGATGCCACTCAGAGAAACAAGCAAGGAGAAGCCACAGAGGCTCCTCTCTTCCTGTCCCCTCCCCTCCCCTCCCCTCCCCTCCCTTCTCCCTCCTCTCTTCCCCTCCCCTCCCCTTTTCTCTTCTTCCCTCTCCACAGGTCCCCTCCTGTCTCTTCCTCTGTCTGTCTTCTCCTCTCCCCCTTCCTCTCCCCTCCATCTTTTATTTTTCCCCCTGGTTTCATTTGCTTATTTGGGTAGCACAATGCTAAAAACAAAATGAGAAATTGGGTAAAAAGAAGATCCTGCATGAAGAGACAATTGATCTCGGGAAAGGGTGGCAACCAATAAAGGATGCAGAGCCCCATCCTGGTCCAGGGAGTCTTCCACAGCATTCACTCCTGGGTACCTAAGTATTTCTGGAGTTATTGTAAATACAATGTTAGAGATTTTATTAGCTAAAGAGCCCATTTTCTATGGTCATGTCCTTTCTTAATATTATTAGCTAATTAATGTTTCTGGAAAAAAGTACCACTAGGGGCGGGGGGGGGGGAGGAAGACTCATAAATTTGGGGACATTAAGGGCGTAGAAAGAGTGAGGGAAATGGAGGAGGTCCATTGGCTTCTTTTCATATGCTGTTGCCTGGGAGGGGGGCAATGTTTTGTTGGTATTAAGGTCACATATTATGGAATAAAGATGTAAATGCACCAACCTTATGGTACACATCTTTCCCATGCAAGGAGAAACCACCTCTTAAATGGAGGGTGATTCTTGGTTTTCCAAGAGCAGTGGTTCACAGTAGGGACATGGGGGCTTATATGGGGTCTAGATTTTTTCTAGGGTGTACTAAATACTGACGTTACCTAACTTTTCATAGCTTCTGTGTCCTTACTTGTAAATTAGAGTGCTTGCTTCATAGGCTACTGAGAAGACCAGAAGAACAATGCCTATCAAGATTCCAATAGACACATAACCAGAGTAAAATATTTTTACTGTTTACTGCAGTGTGTGAAGATGTGCATATGTGCACATATACATGTGCATGTATGTACATGTATGTGGAAGCTAGAGGCTACTTGTTTTTTCATTCTTTCTACCTGTGTTTAGATGAGATTTCTCATTTAATCAGGAACTCATCAATTCAGATAGCCTGGTTGGCAGTGAACTCTAGGGATCTACCTATCTCTGTCTCTGTAGTGCTAGAGTCACGAATGTGCTCTACATTCAATTTTCATAGTGGTGCTAAGTATGCTAACTCAGGTCCTTGTGCCTACAAAGCAAATACTTCACCAGCTGAGCTATCCCTGCCATCTTCTAAATACAGTTTCTATGGCGTAATCTATTACCTTCTTTTGAACATTTAAGAAAGCCATGATTTGAAATACATAAAGCTTTATTCAGTATTCTTAGCAAACCAATTCTATTCAAGAACCAGTAGAGATTATTAGACACAGCCCTCACCAACTAGCCATCAGCACTTCCAGGGTGCTACCTGATTCTAACTTAATCTTCTTGGGGAAGAAGAAATTTAAGATGTCAATCAGAAATCTGGCATGCCATTTCTTTAGCCAGCTTCTCTGATCATTTAAAGGTATCTTATGAATTGTAACAGAGAAAGACACACAAGGCCCATGAAGCAGTAAAAACTACATACAAAAATGCAAATGGGTCTTAATGTTTTTTTTAATCATTGTAGAGGTGGGGTTTGGACCATTTAATTAAACTGTGGAAGGCTTTGTTGGTTTGCTTTTTTCCCCTCCAACATCAGAGATGTTTATGAAATGTATTTTAAAGGGAAAAAACCTAGTCAGTTTCATAAGAGTTGGCATCTTTGTTAAAATACCAGAAACAAAGGTGTTTATGCCATGGGATTAGACATTGCCTACTTAAAACAACAGACGCTAACAAACAACAACAACAACAACAACAACAACGACGACGACAGCAGCAGCAAAAGCCCAGAGCATGCACTAAAGTTATTTTGCTTGAATATATTTGCAAGGTCAAGTTACTTTATTGTCCATGAACTTTACAAAAAGCACAAAGCACAACTATGCTATGTGTGTAAATTGTAGGTTCTCAGTTTGATGGTTTAGAATACCAAGTGGCCCCAGAGAATCATAACAAAGCCGCCTCTTTCATTGCCATTGACTCTTCGTTTCCTAATTAGTGCAAGGTACACATACGACTTTGTACTAGTGTGGTAAACTTACTAGCAGTAAATGAATCACCACATTTATTTTGCATTTGACTTTTGATTGTGCCAATTTTTGAAAAAAAAAAAAGAAATAGGCCATCAAAACAATTTTATAACTTCTCTGCAGTTGAACTGAATGAGTGTAGGAAATGCATACTCTCCCTAGGTACCAGCTGGGTCATGCTGGTCTCTCCTGAGTGATTGACAGCTCTTTGCCATGGTAGCACTGTTATTCTCAATTAAGCAAGGAAGTACCCAAACAAACCATACAGTGTGGCATCCAAAGAGGGTGCCACCACATTGCCTTCTTAACAATTTAATTGATTATGTGGTTGCTTGATGTTGTGAGGAGGCCTTGCAACAAGAATCGAAAGATTTAATGCCTCATGCAAGGAAGATCTATAGACACATTCAAAAGTGCTCAGTTTAGAAATTAGGAGACCTTTTCCCCAGTGGAAGTTTTAATGTCAGTTGTGCAAAAGGTATAGACAGCTAATTCCTCTCTCAAACAATAAAGAGAACTGTGGATATTTTTGACAGAAGTAATCCCAGGTTACCTCACTTAGCCACTTCAGGCTCCTGAGTAATTTAAAGTCGACAAAATAGAGTGTCAGAATTGACATAGTCACATATGTTAAGAAAGCCCTTGGAAGAAGGTAGAGAGAACATTTTATTAGAAAAATAGCTTTTAAATGAAACAAACTAGTATTCCACATTCTATATAGTGATATATATACACACACCAATCAATATACATATTAATTTATTCTAAAATGATATGAGCATAGATTCTAATATCTATTTGCATCTACATGGCAAAAGTCCTGCAATAAAAAGGGTTGTCCTTTCATCAGAATTCTTCCCTAGTGGAATCCTTAGTTACATCACTTCAAGCTACTCTTTTAGTTTGTCTTTGGTGTAGAGATTGACTAAGTTTGTGATGTGACAATGTTCATTTGACCTGTGTAAAATCGGTTGAACATTCCAGCGATTCTCTACTTGTTACAGAAGCTACTTTGACTAGACACAGCCATAGAGCACCTCCTACATTGATAATTTTGTAGAGTAATAACTATTTCCAGGTTTGAAAGGGAATTAATAGTTCATGAAGAGCCACTGAAGGGTGTTTCTCCAGGTCTTGTTTTGAAATCATGGCCATGCAGACATTGGGGTATAGCTTATAACATTGTCTACCACCTTCTCATAATACAGTTCAAGCTTAATTAGCTCATTAGAATCTGTTGGCATGAAAAGTGCTATCAGGGACAAACACTTGTACCAAAGAAACCACTAGTGAAAGAGAAGCTGTTAGGAATGGCAGAGAGCAAGCAGGGTGTGAGGCTCATGTATGTTGATATGTATCCTCAAAACTTTATCCGTGGCAAGTCCACTGAAAACAGCAGTTTGCTTGTCTTTGGTCACTTTGGCTTTGCAAAGTGGGTTAATGAGTTCAATAATAAAGTCATATAGGCTCTTTTGGAAAGACGTATAATAAAATTAAAATGCATGTATTTATAATCTATTCTCTTCATTTTCAAAAAATTCCCAAGTTACAATCATGTATTAATATGGGGCTGATAGTGATGTTGCACAATATGTATACAGTATAAGAATGACCGAAAAAGTTAGTTAATACATACAGTTAGGTTCATCATGTGTTTCTCCCAAATTCAGCCTTATACTTCCTGTGTGTGTGTGTGTGTGTGTGTGTGTGTGTGTATGAGAGAGAGAGAGAGAGAGAGAGAGAGAGAGAGAGAGAGAGAGAGAGAGACTCACATGTGCACTGGTATTTATGTGGATGATCCAACCATACCTGTATGTGTGTGGGAGCTGAGGTATCTTTGTTTCTCACACTATAGTATTGTTTTGGCTACACTGGTTAGCCAAGGATTTCCCTGAGATTCACTTACACATACCTTCCCCTAGCACTGGCCTTACAGGTACAAACTGCCACTCCTGTATTTGATGTGAGTGCTGAACTCAGGTCCTTATGTTTGTATAGCAAATACTTTATCTACTGTGTCATGTCCTTAGCCCTCAACTTTGGAGCAACACCTTTCTATCCATCCCCACCCCAACCCCAGCAACTACCACTCTACCTTCTGCCTCTACATATTTCATTTTTATAGATCTGACATTAAGTGAAACATGGAGATTTTTGTTTCTCTGCATCTAAGTTCATTCATGTTGTTGCAAATGAGACAGTGACTCATGAAAGCCCTAGGATGGGGGAAACTTAAATGTCTACAAGTCCATGAATGGATAAGAAAATATGGTGTCTCATTATTTTTATTCAGTCGTTATGTAGTATCAGACACTGTGTTGGATGTTAGGAATCCAAGGACCTGAAGATCTGGGAGGATATTCTGAGTGTTTACGAGCTTTGATGGGAAGGATGAATGAATGAATGCTTTGGCAATGCAAATCATTTTTACCAGGGACACCAAACATCATGAGATGGGGAATGGGAAATGAGAAAGGACTTGTTAGCGTTTGGGAAGAAAGAGCTCTAATCTATTTAGAAAGATTAGTAAATGCTATTGGGTATGTGTGTGTGTGTGTGTGTGTGTGTGAGAGAGAGAGAGAGAGAGAGAGAGAGAGAGAGAGAGAGAGAGAGAGAGAGAGGAGTTTGAGGGGCTTATTTTGGTAGGGTGGTGGTAGCTTTATACCAAAAGAAATGCTGAAGTAATTTGTGAGTGTTTTAAAAATGGTGTGGTAGCTTAAATAGGAATGGCCCCATTGGCTCATATATTTGATCATTAGGCAGTGAAGCTACTTGACAGAGATTAGGAGGTGTGGCCTTGTTGAGGAATTGTCACGGGGTGGGGGGGGGGACGACAACTTTGGACTTTTAAGATCCCATGCCAGGTCCAGTGTCGCTCACTCGTCCTGCTGCTGGATCCTGTGGATCCAGGTAGAACTTTGCATTTCCTGACGACCATGCTTGTCAATGTGCCACCATGTTCCCAGCTTTGAGGAAAATGAGCTAAACCTCTGAAACTATAAGCAAGCTCCAGTTAAATGGTTTCCTTTGTAAGAGTTGGCCTGGCCTGGCCATGGTGTCTCTTCACAGCAGCAGAACACTGACTAGGACACATGGTGTGAAGGGAGCAGACATACATTTTAAGAAAATTCTTTCTAGAAGCAGTTAAAACTTATCCAACCATGAGAATGATGTTAGCATTTTTGTTCTAGAAGGAAAGACACTTTCTGATAGTGGACGAGGAGTGTGTGCTGGCTGGGACTCAATCTTTTAGTTGGCTAAAAATAAGTAAACACAGAAAGTTTTCAAGGGCATGAAGTTCATCTCAATTCATTGTGACCATTCGGCCTGCAAAAGTTTCTGCTGGCCTAAGTCTTCAGTGTAAATCTATCTCATGTCTATTCTCATAGTAAAGGCCAATGGGGAGGCAACTGCAGTATGGTAACTGCATGTCTGTTCCTGCTGTATTACTGAAAAGATCTGCATCAGGCATGCAACGAGTGAATATTTGATGAAAGAAAATAATGAAATGTTTCTATAATCTAGTTTTTCCTGAGTAATTGCTATATGACATGCACTGGGGCTTTAATGGTGGACAAAAAAGTCCTTATGTTCCCACAGTATAACAGATGGCTAAGTCTAGCATTAGGAGAATCAAAGCTTTTTCATTGTTGCTCAAATATAGGACATTGGAGACTGTTTAAATGGTTCACACGTAGCATCTCTGCCAGTGGTAAAGCTTGGCATGGACTGAAGGCCTGAGCTACTGAGGGGACACGTTGTCTTGTCCAAAGGGTCTATGCTGTCTACTTTGGAAGAGCACAGCCTTGTGTCCTTGATCCTCTTTTAGATGTTCCCATACACAAGACCATCTGTGTATGCATGCAAGTGTGTGTGTGTGTGTGTGTGTGTGTTTCTGTGTCTTCTCATTTTGTAACTTGTGTTATACTTTCTGTGAGGATTTTATTGATTTCTGTTATAATACTGTATTCATATAATTAATCCAGGCACTCTATAGCTGTGTCCACTGCAAGTCAGGTTGCTAATGTTGTGTTTTAAAGATGGAAGGAATATGTTTGTAAGGTGTGGGGATGCTGAGGCATCCCTTCCCTCCTGAGGGACCAACCACATGACAGTTTATTTTAGAACAGAGTTTATTCAGGGCATGGGGATGGGAGGTGAGGGGGGAGGGAGGGAGGAAGAGGGAGGAGAGGGAGAGGGAGAGAGAAAGGGAGAGGGAGAGAGAGAGGGAGAGGGAGAGGGAGAGGGAGAGGGAGAGGGAGAGAGATAAAGAGTGAGGGAGAGGGTGAGGGAGAAGGAGAAGGAGAGGGTAAGAGAGAAGGAGAAAGAGAAGGTGAGGGAGAAGGAGAAGGAGAGAGAGAGAGGGAGAGGGAGAGGCTGAGAGAGAAGGCAAGGGAGAGAGAGAGGGAAAGGGAGAGGAAGAGAGAGGAGTAGAGACCAGCAATGAGTGATGAGTGTGTGGAGAGAGATAGGGCAAGGGAATGGAGAGAAATGGGGAGCAGGGTAAGGGAGCAAGAGTAGTAGAGTGAGAGCCAGAGAGCACGACAGAGAGGAAGGGTCAAGCATACTCTTTATAGTGAGTCAGGCACACCTGGGTGTTGCCAGTAACTGAGGGCTGGAGTCTAGACTAAATGCCAGCAGTGAGCTTAACAGTTAGTGTTTGAAATGGGATAAAACTCATAAACATTTAAGACAACGCATCTGTCTATAGGCCTGTGACAGAGAAGCTCACAGTTTATCAACAGTCACAACATCACTGAATTGTAGTCTTTATTTTAGAATCTAATTAAGTTCAAGTGAAATAAACCTTGTAGTTTCTTCTTGGGAGTCAAGCTCAAGTACATGTCCATAGACTGATCTTAGTAAGGGATTCTAAATTAAAGTGGGGCGTGTGAGGCAGAAAGGGTGTTGGACCAGAGCTGCAGAGAGGAACACTGGATGCTTTGCTAAAAAGTATCTTTGTCTCATCCGTCACTTTTATGAACGACAAGCAAAGATTAGATAGTAACTTCTCTGGTGATATGCAAAAGATAGTTTGAGAAACGTTATAGGGAATGCAGTTTGAAATAAAGAGTTAAAAAACATTACCTCCCATCAAGGCTAACTCCTAGCTTATCTCTGACAGTAAGTGGACTTTATTGTTTAGCTAAAAGAATATTTTTGACTTGTCTGAAGGAAATCTAGAAATCATTTTCAAATAATGTCCACATTGTTTCAACATTCCTTGTAATTTTTAATGGTTCTACGCTGCCTTTTAAAAATAGAATTGCCACTAGTTGTAACTATATACAAATAGTCAGGCATTCTAGATAGTTAATTTCTTTCTAAAGGCTATGGCAATCCTACTAAAGGTTATTGGAATTTCTTTATCTCTTTATTATTAGGCTACAAATGGTGCGAACACAGCTTGAAGAGGCCAAGATCATTATTTTATACAATTTAGAGATTGCCCTCCATTCAGTGCTAGAGATAATAGTTGAAATGACGCCATGTAAATGTTTAAAACAAACTGTCAGTCATGCCCCTGCTGCAGTGGAAGTGGGTGGAAGTCAGAGAACAATCTCAGGTGTAGGTTTTCGCCTCCTACCTAGTTTCAGAGAGGGTTTCTTATTGTTTGCCACTATCTATAGCAGGACAGTTGACCCCATGAGCTTCACGAAATTCTCCTCTCTCTGTTTCCCATCTCACTGTAAACAGTGCCAGGATTACAGATATGTACAATCTCCCCTGGCTTTATGCAGGATCTGGGGGTTTGGACTCAGGTTGCCATGTGTGTGTGGCAAATGCTTTTATTCACCAAAGCCATATTCTTGATCAAACTTTTGTCCTCTGGATGGGTGTTTCTAATTCACTGGACTCAGTTTCTTTTGGGAAACTTTCTCTAGGCTATTTTATGATCTAAATTGCAGAACTACAGGGGGTACTGTGGACAACGGTAATGAGTGACTGGGACTCTTCAGAGCTGGGCAGCAAGCAAGTCTCAAATGAACTCTTTTTGTTCCTCCCCCACTGCTTCCTCCTTGGTGTTCTTGATCAGAGCAAACTTGCTAAGAGCTTAAGTTTCTATTCCTGTGGCAACTTCAGTCATTAATCAGTTTTGTTTGTCAAAGAACACTGAAGCACAATGACCTGGAAACACGAGGGAAGGGCTAGTTTCTTTAAACCCGAATTTTAATTGCATCATATGCAATTAAAAAATATGTAGCACTCAGGACCATGATGCCTGAGCGATATGCATTACAGTGCAATTGGCATTAGGATCCAGCTTCTGGGTACCAGGAGTGGAAGGTGGCTCTAATTTTCCCATCTTGGCTGTGGCCTTATCAGTACCATGGGCACTTACCACACATCTCAGAGATACACGGTGTGAATCAGAGGGTCCAATTTGGCCCTACGTATGTCCCTTCTGTGAAACTTTTCTGAGGCCTGGCCCTTGACTCCAGCCACCAATATCTGCAGCTGAAGGGATGGAGCAGAGCTAGGGCTCTGAAGCTATGGCCAAGAAACAAAACGAGAGAATTGAAAGCGTTTCCATCCGTTTTATTGGCAGAGAGTCAAGGAAAACAGTTTAAAAATATTTGTCAGGGAGTCACCATTACTTGGAAGGTTTATGGCTAAAGTCTATCTGTCATTACGCACAGATAACCCCAGCAATTTAAATTACAGAAGCCACACACATAATTCAAGGCAAAGTTATGGGCATTCCCCTAAAACCTCCTTCACTTGGTTGACTACGATCAGAAAGAAAAAAATAATAAAATGTCTGTTTTTCACTAGGCAAATGCCCTAAATCAGAGCATTCCAGGAGTGCTTTCTGTTGGGGCTGAATTTGCATTTATATGAAGAGAAATAACAAGTGTGTATTTGAGAGTAGGATCCTGTCTATTATTTGTTTATTTTTTCATTATACTTATTAAATCTCTTGGGTTTTATTTATTTATTTATTTTGCTTTTGCTTCCTCTCTCTGTAGCCTACAATGGAGTTCATCACTTGAAATTGCTTTAAAGATGAATGCTCAGATAGACTCTGAAATGGAAACTATAGAGCGAGTCGGTGGCAGAGCCCGGGGCAGAGACCTGTAAGCTGACTGCACCTCACACTGTTTAATGCCAGCAGCCTCAGGTGGAGTGCAGCCCCATTACTGCGGCAAGCTTATTCCATTTTCTCAACTTTATCTTTAAATATTGCTAGAGCACCCGATGAATCGAGAGTACTTTAATGTATGTATGCATTTACACACACGCATACACATGCAGTATAATTATTGCTCAAAATGATTCCATAACGTAGCTTTGTACGTCACTGTGTTTCTGGGTCATAAAAGAAACTGGAGCGTGATAGGGTAAGTGGTTTGTCAGGTAATCATGAGCAGAGCTGTGACTCAGACATGGGGTGTGGGCTGAGTTTTGTTCTCTTTGCTTGGAAAGGCTGTGGACTCTCTTGAGTTTTGCTCTCTAAATGGTACTGTTATTTTGGTCATTGTTAGAGGAATAGGAAAGGATTTAGGTCATGGGAGGAATTAATAAAAAGAAAACATAGAAGAGGACTAGGACAAAGCTACACATCTGTATCCCCCACCTGGGGTCCCAATAGTCTGTCTGTTCTTGTGTAGTCTCGGGTGGAAGGAAGTTTTGTCTCTGCAGCAATACCTTAAGTGAATTCTGCTCAGTTGTTTAAAACTTCCAACATAGACAGGCTTGGCATTACCAGTTTCTACTTTTTATGACTACATCTGTGACTTAAAAGTAAACACATAGCCATCATACAGACACAGGAAAATTTGATAGTTATTAAAAGCCCACAAAATTACCAGTGAGCTGAATAAAACAAACAAACAAACAAAAAAAAACAAAAAAAGGGGGGGCCCTACCCTTTCTCTTCTCTCCTAAGTGGTTTGCTTAGGAGAGATATTTTGATATTTTTTAAAAAAAGGAATGGAAAAAGTTAAAGACATTTCCGTGTCAACCTAAATTAAATCTTAATTTCATGAAGCTGTTGAAAGGAAAGGCAAGATTTTGGTGATTTATGTCAGTGGGAAAGAAGATGCTCATGGAACAAATAGAGTATGTGTTTCTTAGTGTGGCTCTAATGAAATAAGTTTTATTTTTGATAGTATATGCATAGAAAAAATTATTATTTTCTCAGTATTATCTAGATGAGCAAAGATAGAAGGTTATCATCATCTTTTTTATCTAGGATCTGAATAAATTATAATTGTATCTTGCTATTCCCACCATGAATCTTCTGTATGTCTTATTTTCTCCCTTTGTCCCAGCTGCTGTGCAAACATCCCTGCAGACAGATGAGGATAATGTAGAGCAGAAGGGTCGCCATCCATCCCTGCTCCTTCCTGTCTCCATGGCTCCCCTTCAGAGCCATGCTTTCCGGAAATCTCAAAGAACAAGACTTTTTCTTCCCCTAATCTTATAGAGTCCAGAGAGAAATAGCAAGAATCCTGGTATCACTCCTTGGAGGGAGGGAGGCTTAAACGATGCATTAACAGAAATATTATGGGTATGTTACTATAGCTTTCACTTATATTCATTTTAAAAAATATGGTAAGTGAGATAACCAACATTAATACCTGCTCTATTCCATAAGGATCTTAGGAGTTCCCAGGACAGTCATGTTTTTGTTTTTTGTTTTTTGTTTTTTTTTTTTTTTTTTTTAACTCTGTACCCTAATCCATCATTGCCTTGCTTGCAGTGTCCTGCAGGCCACGGTAGCTCTAACTCTGCCTTAATGGGAAGCAAACCACTTCTGCAAAGAGCCCACTTAAGAAATGGCTTTGCTTGACATCTGCCGACAGAAGAGTTCACCCTTCCTGAAAAATAGACCACTTAACTCGCAGGAAAGTTGATTACCTGCACAACAGACCCAATACTCCAATACAGAGCGAATGCAAAATTGCTTCTTCTATTTTCTAATTTTTTTTCCCACTGTGCCAGAATGAATTACCTGTAACTCCATACACTTAGAAGAAGGAATGCCATACCAAGGAAAAAAATAACTTGATCTAAAAAGCATTTCTTACTTCCAAGGAATGATTATTTGGCAGGGTTTCCTCACATTCTCAGCAGAAAAATCTGTTCTTTCTAACTGGATCAGATGCCTTGACGTGTCAAGAAGCTTCTGAATGTTTGCTTGCCAGACAGTAAATGCTGATCCTTTTTTATTACTTTTATTTCATTTATTTAGTAGAATATTTATTTAGTAAAGGAGGACCTGGCTATACATCACAGGTTGCCTCTCGGAACTCATTATTCAACCCCAGCTGCCTTCAAACTGTTAATCCTCCTGCTTCAGCCTCCCTAGTACATAGATGATAATTACAGCCACCTTTCCTGGCTCCATTATTTGTGGCATTCATGATTTCCGAGCTCCTCTCATGATTCACGACTTTCAGGGGCCTTGGTCGGAAGGGTCTAAGGTGGCAGTTCCTTTCCTTTCCCATCTTTATTGTCAACAGAAAAGTAGACTCAATTTTGATTTCAAAACAGAGTAAAGTTCATATAAGGATGAGAATAGAAACATCCTAGATTCACAAAACATTCAGTTGACTGTGTGGGTGAAAATTATCAAGCTCCCCTTATCATTGAAATGACTGTATTTTTCATTTCTCCTACTCAGCCTAATGTGATTACTAGTGCAGCTAAGGCACCCACACACAGAGTTCATGAGGCTGTGTAAGCAAAGACTCTGTGGAATTTTGCTGTTACCAGGTTAATACTATTTATGGACTGAGCACTACTTGGGAATATGAAAATCTTATGCATACATACATCATTAGTTTACTATGAGATGGGATCATGTGTAACCCAGTACCTGTGACACTAGTTTATGTTCAGGGTCTACCTGAATTGTAAATTATTGATGGCAATGTGTTGTTATTCAAAATTTTGACTCTCTGAATGCTCTTCATTCCATAAAGGCCCATGAGCCAATGAAGCAGGAGTGGGCAGTCATTTCTGCATGTCTTTTCAGTCTTATTGCTTAGAAGAATGCATTACTAATAAAGTATAAGCTGTCATGGCATGGAAGGAGAACTATAGAGCATCACCTAACCTATGTCATCCTGAAATGACTAAGCGGCTACAGACAGTTCACACCGTTAGAAAGCAAGGACTCTACCATTACTTACAGCTGAGCTCTCTGGTAATCTTGACCTTCTCTGCTGTTGGCACTAACTTTCTCTCCTCACTAAATAATTGCTGGTTGTCTCCGTTAACCACATAACACGGTGCCACAGAAATGGCAGTATTGTCATGACGTTTACATTTTAACTAAGGGAAGGTGAGTTGTGAAGGAGAGAAGGCTTGGCGAGGGCCCCACTTGGCACACATTTATTTTTTTAAGTACTTTGCAAAGGGAGTGGAAAGGGAAGTACAGAATAATTTCACTTTCCCCCACAAGTCTCCCAATTGTTCTAATTCTCATGACCTTGTGTCTTCAACCTGGCCATTGCTTCCCCCCCACCTCCAGCAATCATGAGACGTGAAGTCACAGCAGTCTGTAAAAATATAGTATTTTAAACTGTGGGATGGTATGAAACCCACTGATTGTGTGATCTCATGATAGAAGTGTCTCAGACTGCGCAAAGAGGAGGAATGGAGCACTAGAGAGCTGAGCCTAAGCTCGTAGCACATTAGCAGAGCAGCATAGGAGATCAACAACGAGGATCTTCTCTTTGAGACAGATATTAAGAAAACACAACTCTCATTTGGTTTCCTCAAACACTGGGGGTGGTACCCTGTGTTGAAGCAACACAATGACATCAATGACTCAGACCTTCATGGTTTCATTGTAGAGAATGTTTACAACTTAGTGGGACAAGATTTGGATTTGACAAAGGCTTTGGTACAAGTATTTTTAATTTTTTCTTTTCTTTTTGAAATTATAATATCATTAAACCATTTCCCTTTCTTATCTTCCTGCCCAACCTTTCCATATATACTCCCCTTGCTCTCTTTCAAGTTTATGGCTTCCTTTCCCATTGATTGTTATTATATGCATATATACATATATATTTCCAAATATAACCCGCTTAGTCTGTATACTGTTACCTGTATGCATGTTTTCGGGGATGATAATTTGGTATTATATGTGTTCATCCCTTGAAGACTATTTATTTCTCAGTCTCAACCCTACCTGAAGAATGATATGCATAGATATGTCCTTCAATCTCATACAATTCATCTTTGTTATTCCATGCCTAAGGATGCCAACTGAATATGCATTCTCACCTATGTCACAGAAAAAACAATTCTAATAAGTACATTAAGTTAATAATTCTGATCATTTAGTTTCCACTGGCTACTTTTAATGTAAAACTCATACAACAACAAACCCCTAAGGCAAATGGTAGCATTGTTTACCAAAGCTATAATCCAGTTACAAGTCCCTTGCTTTGGAATTAGAGTACCTGTGACCATCTCAACTCTCAATAGTATGATCTGGGATGCATGGCCCAACTTTTTGAGAGTCAGTCTCTATGCATTTAGAGTGGAAAAGCTGATGGAGTTTGTCTACAATATATAACACTCAAGTTTTCTCTAGGACTATTAATGGCTGCACCAGAGAAAGGTAAGGTGCTTAGGTGACAAGCATGTTGGGATGGGTTATACCTTCTTTATTTTTCCAGTATCTCACTTGTGACTGTAGACAGTTCTTCACTAGCCACCAACTAATACTTGAACAGTGCCAGTAGGACATGTTAGTTATCTATACATGGTATATTACCTAAAACCTTAAGATATGGCCATTTTCTTAGTTAAATTTGTCATATCTTGTCAGATAGAAGAAGCTAAATAGAATTTCTGTCTCTAAAATTTTGAGTAGAGACTTGGTATGGATTTAGTTAGGAAAAAAAGAAACAAATGGAGAATATAAATCATTAGAGATTTTGGGTAGTTGGCAAATGGAAGCCAGCATTTACCAGACTCTTCCCTGCCCCTGTTCTTTGTGTGTTAATTGCCTAGCTATTGATATGCTTTGCTGATGTTTTTATATTGTTGCTTGACACCGTGAACATGGGTTTGAAAGACTGCTTTGTTCTGCAGTGACCCAATTACTTCTAGCAAGTGGTTCATTTCTGGTATATAATCTGCTCTGTGGGCAAGGAAAGAAATGATGCAAATTAGGATTAGCCTCTGGTGAGAACTGAAAGATGGCATTGAAATACTAGCATATTAACAATAATGGAAAGGAGAAGAGAGAAGTTAGGGAGATATCACAGCTTTCCTCAAAAACCCAATGACCACTGTATACAGGAGTGATTAGGCTTGTTTCACTTCCATTTAAATATCAAAAGGGATCTCTGGGTTGGAGTTATTATGAAGCCCATTCATCTCATTGTTTAGGGAACTTTAAACATCACAAGTCTTTGTTAAAAATATATTTTTATTTTATGTGCACGGGTGTTTTGTCTGAACATATATCTATGTGAGGTTGTCAGATCCCCAAAAACTGGAGTTAGTCACGAGTTGTCATGTGCTTTCTGGGAATTGAACCCAGGTTCTCTGGAAGAGCAGCCAGTTCTTTGAATCACTGAACTATCTCTTCAGCCCTAAAACTCGGAAGTCTTTAAAGAAGAAAAGGGCTACCTCAAGACATAGGAACTTTCTCACTAATAGAGAATATCCACTGGTTGTAACATTACAAATGAGATTCAAATTACAGATGACAGGCCAGTTGTAAGACACATGGATTCCTGATACAGGGTTTATTCTGGATCAACCAGAGAGAAAATGGGTCTGCTCTTTGAATATGATAAAGACTTTGCAAATGTAGTAGATACACTTCACTTTCCTTGATCTGCTAGTGTTATGTTTATACCCAAATAGGTGCTTTATGTGTGTTTAGCTTATATTTATGGAGAGAGATATAAATGAGCTGATAGTTATCTCAGCTAAGTGATAGACTGGACACTGGTTGATTCTAGTAACTAAGGATCCACACTCTCCAAAAAAACAGCACTTTAGAAAGACATTGCTTGTGCCAGGGAGACAACTAACAAGGAAGATTGGCACTAATGAGAAATTATCTCTTCATTTCAAATAAATATAGTAGCTTTAGGGAAAAATAACCTAAGAGCATGATGTACAATAATCAAGGAGAGGAAAGGAAGGCCAAGTGGAAGATAGGCATCTTACTATTGCAGATGATAAGAAGAAGGCAGGCCACTTACAGTCAATGGATGGAACTCTTGGCACCAAGTGTGACAGGTGGAAAGACACAGGGCTTGGAAGTAGATCAGGAAAGGAAACAAAAGACAAACTGAAGAAGAGTAACAGGAGAAGAGAGATTAGGTGGGTCATGAGATATGGGATGTGTAGATGGAATTAAGGACCCCATTCTAAGCTCAGTGGAGATCACAGGAGCGTTCTGAGCCTAGGAGCAAGATGACAGTCTGTGGCAAACAGGAGAGAAAGTAGCAAAGACTGGAAAACAGTGAAGAAACAGAATTTTCCAGTTTCTTCTAGCTGACTCTAGTCTAGGCAGTCAAGGGTAGATTCCACCCACTTTGGAATCATCTGTCAGTATTATGAATTTTGTTCTCATATGGGTTATTAAGATTTTACCTAAATAAGGTCTAGGTTTTCCACTAAATATTTCAGCAGCCACTAGTGTGTCATCTATTTATTCTACTATAAAGGAGCTAAATTGTGCCAGAGAAGACAGAAAGATGCTAGTGAGAAGGGTTGCTCTCTTTTAACTTGATTGTGTGTGTGTGTGTGTGTGTGTGTGTGAGCTTGTGTGTGAATTATTGAATATTGAATTATTGAATACAGATATTATTACATATTCAATAAATATTGAATTATCACAAACTCTGAGATAGGAAATGGCTCTATCTCCAAATATCTAGCTTATGCACCCCAGATGTCATCATCTGATTTACTGAGAGTTAACTGTAGTGGACAATAATGATGTTCACTTCTCAATGGCTTTATGTATTATTCAGAGATAATCAAATTTATAATGTATACATCTGGTACTATTAATGATGGTGCTCTTGACTGACTTTTTTCTCACTGTAAATGACCCTCTCTAGCTTATGGATCTAGGAACATAATAGGCATGTGAGGAATGGTTCTCAGTAGCTCCTCAGAACACCCTCAGAAGGAGTAATTGAAGGGTATGTGTGGCAAGAGCTTTTCTACACAGAGCTGGTAGGGAACTTATCTTGGACATACAATCATTTTAGGAAGGTGTGGTGCACACTGACATGCTTTGGAAAAACCATTTAAAATCCAACATTTTCTTCACCTATCCTCACTGCAAAAACATCCCTTCCCACAACCAATAGCAATGCCAAATTTGGTCAGTTATACTTTGTGAAAGGCAATAATTTTTAATAGTCTAGCACTGAGTGGCTGAACATGGGCCAGGAGCTTAGTTACCACGGGCCTCTGCACAGTGTGGAGTTGACTCTTGTTTCTATCTCAAAGGTTTCTTCTCTTCCTAGACCTGAGCTTGATACCTATCTTTGGCTCTTAAGGTGACTAAGAATGCCAAATAAGTGCTGATGAGGAGGCTCGGTGGGCAAAGGCACCGGCTGTGAAGCCGATGACCTGAGTTTGATCTTTAGGACCTAAATGGCGAGGGAAAGGACAGGTGCCCACCAGTTTTCCTCTGACCTTCATATGAGTACTACTATGTACCTTGCAATGCACAAGTGTTTTCATACACATCCATACCCACTCCTACCTCCCACACACATACACACACTGAAATGTAATGAAAAAGAAAGAATTCCAAGTAAGATTTTTTTCTTGTATAAAAATGGACAGAATAGAATGAAATTCCTTTTAATGGCAAAACTAATTTATTTATTTATTTATTTATTCATTCATTCATGCACAGAGCCCTTCTACCCACCTCCAGGATAATTTCTAAACACAAATTATTCAACTTTTGTATAGATTTGACTTGCATTTGGCATTTAAAAGGAGTACAAAGTCAGCTGAAGTACCCTTGTCTCTGAAGCTATCAGGGAAGAAATAGATACAGGAATGGGATAATTTTTTGGGGTATGTTCCTCTGACCTTTGTCTGAATGGAGATTGCATGATAACTGTCCATTGTGTCTTTGGCTTGATATGCAAATAGTCTGATCCTTTTAAGAAGAATGGATCGTAGAGTCTTCCACTTGAAGATACAGGATGTTAGTGAGGAACAAATGTCAGTTGGGATTGTGACTGTGCCCCTTTGGCTTCCTTACTAGGAGATGAGCTTGGGTGGGACCAGTGATAACACACTTCTCAGTAGCCACTTGTCCTTAGCATATGGCATGGTACCCAGCAGTAGTCACGAAACACTTGAGAAATGAAAATATTGTAGATTAGAACAGAATGTAGCTAGTTATTATTTTTATTGTTACAGAGCCATTGTGGCTTAATTTCATTTTGTACAAATGGGAAAACTTAATCTCTGGATCAGAGCAAAGGAGAGAGAAAATCCTGAGAAATTTGTTGAGTTCTGAGACTTTGACAGAAGATAGAAAGTTTAAGGCAACTGGTAACAAGAACTGAGCAGAGAGCTTTCCAGACAGTGTGAGGATCTTATTTTGTGTTACAGTTTTTTGTTTCTCAGCCGAGAACAGCCTAGAAGGATAGAACCAGAAAATTGAGAAGTTGGCAAGAAATGAGTCATACAGAGAGTGAAAATGTCTGTAATGTGAGTTTTACGGCTGCTGGGCAACATTGTTTATATTACAGCAATTAGCTTTTGAAAATATGTTCTCAGAGGAAAAAATGTGGTGTGGTTTAATATATGACATTTAAAAGGGGTTTAATTTTGAAATTTCTTTTTAATGCTTTTATTTTTTTTTATTTCACGTGTGTGTGTGTGTGTGTGTGTGTGTGTGTGTGTGTGTCCCCTAAATCAGGTGTCTTCCCTTATGATGCTCTGCAGTATTTTTTGAGACATATGTCTCAGTAAACCTGGAGCTTGCTCTTTAGGCTAGACTGTCAGGTCATCAAGTCACAGCAGCTGCCTTCCTCCACTTTATAATTCTGAGGTTACAGACATGTTCTCATACTTGACTTTTACAGTGTTTGTTATTTGAACTCTGGGCTTCATGGTTACACAGCAAACACTTTACCAACAGAGCCACATCTTCAATAAACAAGTACTTAAAATAGACTTACGATGCTATGTCACCTATTTCTTAGTCTTCTGTTATTCTATTCACTATGTGTTTGCTCTCACTTAAGCTAACCTAGGCAGTAACAATCAATGAGAGAGCACACTATTTAGCAGAATGTGAGTCTTTTTGTAATTTAATAATTTTGTATTTCATTTCCTTTGCTATTTCAAATACTGTAGTTTTGCATATTAGAAAATGGTTTCAGTTATCTTAGCCTGGCAGTTAGTGCATACCTTTAATCTCAGCATTTGGAAGGCAGAGGCAGGCAGATCTCTGAGTTCAAGGCCTCGTCTACAGAGAGAGTTCCAGGACAGGACAACTAGGGTGACACAAAGAAATCTTGTAACCAAAAAGAAAGAAAGAAAGAAGGAAGAAATCTTGTAACCAAAAAGAAAGAAAGAAAGAAGGAAGGAAAAAAAGGAAGAAAGAGAAAGGAAATGAAGAAAGGAAAAGAAAGAAATGTGAAAAGAATTTGAATTTTGAAAAATACATATGTATTTTTTTGATAAATACTTATTTAGCATTAACAAATGAACAAATAACAAATGGGAAGCTGTTACCAATAATTAGGAATTGTATATCCTAGAGGAAATGGGAGCAGCAAGCCTTCCTCAGATCCCCTGTATCTCACAGCTCCTGGAAAATGAGGCTTGCTTAAGCCAGTGACGTTTTTCAAGAATACACATGTCCCAAGGGCCCTAAGTATTCATGTGTTTACCATCGAGGTCATCAATTACTGGGCAACTGAAGTGGGAATTGCAGGAGGTGAAGGCTTGGGGCCAAGGAAATAGGTCCTGCCATTGATACTGTGGCCTTAAAATCAGACAGGCCTCATTAACAAATGATAAATTCAATAAACAATATTATTTCTCTTCTGCCAAAAGTCAACAGATGTTCACCTGGTTCATTCTGTCTGAGAGTCTACCAACAAAGATTGGTTTATTAATGCCTGTTTCCACATAGCATAAACATCTGATGATATGTCTGAGTACATTATATATAAGTAGTCAGTGTGTTCTTTGAATATTAAAAATGTTTAGCTTTGGGAATTTTTATTTTCACGCAAACATTCTGCATTGCCTCCTTATTGCTTTGTGTATTGTGCTCTTAGTATAAATATTTAAGATACCAAAATTTAATAAAAACCAAAACAAAAATAATTTTAAAAGTAGCTTGTTATCTTTTGGGAAAGCCTTTTATTCACCTATGTGCAAATATATGTATTTTATGGCTTATGGCAGTCACTACCCTATGCTGTTAAATCTAACCAGATATGTTCTTAGACGTGAGAAGCTATACTGTATCTTCTAGGGTTTAGACAGAGATACTATATATTTAAAATATTGCATATTTACTTCAAAATTTTTCATAAAATTATCTTAATATATCTTTAAAATTGCATATTTCTTCAAAGATTTTCATACAATGATCTAATTGTTACTTGGATTTTTAATAATAATGAAGCTTATTGTCATTGATAAATAGAACACATGGTGCTTTAACTCTTGCTCTCTGTCTCCTAAAATTATTAAAATCAACACTACCACAGAGGCATTCTAATCCTCTCAAGCATCCAGAGCACAAGAACATTGGGTAGCTTCTGTCACTCTGCACCTCTCTCTAGTGCAGCTCCTCTGTTCATATGACCAGTGCTACTCTAAGAAAAGACCAAGTTATTGTTGCTAGTGAGAAAGATAGCTCTACATGGGGTATAGTTTCAGAGTAAAAGGAATGATGGATACTTCAGGTAATGATGCAGATGATGCTGTGCACTGGGCCAATCCATAGTTCTTGAGAGCCATCCAGCATATATTATACTTAATTAAAAAAAAGATTATAGTACATCTTTTTTGAGATGTAGAATTAGACTCTTTTCTAAAGCAGCAAGGAACTCCAAGTCTATTTACAACAGTTTTGGTACAGGACCCCTCTATTTGGGACTGGATATGTACACTTACTCCTTTTGATTATTTAAAAGATAACAAATGCTCATACACAAAAGAGCAGAAGTATGAAAATTAGGCAGGAAAACAGAACAGAAAGCAGGAACTGTGAAATTAGTTAAGTTGGGGTTGAAACGTTGGCTCTCATCCTCTCTCTAGTTTTTCTGGCGTACACATTTTCTTCTGCAAATTGGCTAAGAAAACTTAGTAAGATTTTGAGGTTGGAACAAGGATCTGCATGTAAATTACCTAGCATGCTTTATGAACATGGTAGCTTTGGAAAAACTTGTGCATCTTATTGTGAAATGAACACAGGAATGACTTGTTAGTCTACCATCAGGCATTAATGTTTTAAATAATTTCATGTATTTCCCTTAATTCATTTTTTCTAGGCATGCGTGTGTACTGCTTCTATGTGTTACATGTACAGTTTTGTAGGATTTGCTGCATTTGCCTGAGTATATCATCAAAGAAAGATACTGATTTTCATCCATCCACTGGGCAGGAACAGTGAAAGATGATACTGGATGCTGGCAGGAGTGAAGTTATGGGCACAGTTGTACATCACTGGGGAGAGTATCTGTGCGTATAACCTTTCTGGAAAGCAATTTAGTAAAAATATTTCAAGAGCATTAAAACTCTACTACCTTTTGACCTCATAATTTTACTTCTATGCAGCCAGTCTCAGGGACAAAGTGAATATATGTACAAAGGCTCATGGTCAGGGAAGTTCATCGGAGAGCCATTTATAACAGGAGGTCAGAAATCATTACCATCCACCATACGGAAACTGCTAAGTAAATTATGCTACCTTTAAGGGATGGGATATCTACTGACTTCGAAAAAATTTTCAGAGAGAAGTTACGAGGCAAAGTGTCCTTGACAGGATTTTGCATAAAGTGAACATATGGTATGGAAAAAAAGTACAAGATTAAGTCCATATTTTTTTCAGTAAGTATATGTGGAGAATAGTCTGAAAAATACATTTTATTAATTATTATATCTCTGTCTAGTGGAAACACTGGTGTTCTGGTTTACCTCTTTCTCAAGTACATGTTGCAATACTAACCTTCAATGTAGCTACCTTACCTGGTGGTTCATGATGATTTTCCTTTTTATCACAAGCATCCTCCCAGGGTTGTTTTTCTTCTCACTTGTAGAATCATGCTTAGCAACATGGGCAAAGAGTGTGGTGTGTCAGGGTGGTGCACTGATGTTTGAAACTTTGTAATACTGTGCCATTAAAATAATCCACGGACTTTCCTCTTTTGCTTGGTTCTCAGGTTTTACCATCTTTATATATCTAGTGCTGCCATGAAAAGTTTTGGTGCAAAGCAGAATCTGAGAGAGAGAAATAGGGAGAGGGAGAGGGAGACAGAGATGGAGACAGAGAGGGAGAAAAAGTATGTGTGTGTATGTGTGTGTGTGTGTGTGTGTGTGTGTTCATACATAAACACACATTTGAGTGCATGTGTGCACTGTAACAGCAATGCTGAATTTTAGGAAAACAGAAATTGCAGATGAAAGAGCAGATTCTTGCAGAGGGATATGTGTCTAAGAACACAAGCATTCTTATGTTTCCCTCTTCCCTTTGTTTCCCACTCACATGGATTAAGAACAAGTCAGCAGTTTTCAGTCTAGAAATTTCACAAACGGCAGCATTCACAAGAAGCCTTCAAGCCTATTTGACTTTTTCTTTCTTTCTCTGATGACCCCTTTGTTTCCTGCAGTCAAGTCCTTTCCCCTGGCTCTGGGTTAATGTGATTCCATCCAAGAATGTTGACTTCCCAACGTCATTCAATATGCTTCTTAATGTGGTAAATAGGAAGGTGCTCCAGGTACTAATTTGAGGGTTCTGTAGATGTGCATTATCTGACCCGGAGGTTAATATTTACATTGCAATGTATAATTTAAGAGTGGTTACATCTGAACTATCTCATTTAATTTGCTGATTGCTAACATTCTGCTGGTGACAATGCCTTTGAGGTATGATGATTTTTTTCCTATCAAGTTATTAGGAAATAGGAAAATCTTGGCTTTTAAGGACATGGAAGGAGAAAGGGTCATAAAAGAGAAAGCTAAGAAAGGGTCAATGACTTGTACCATCCCTTATGCTACTTAGATTAGCATCTATCACGGTTTTGCCAAACACAAAGCTCATTTTTTCAGTCAAATTCTCAACATGATGCCTGCAAATTTTGTCAAAGACCACCACCACCACCACCATCATCATCATCATCATCACCACCACCACCATTACAATCACCATAATGTGTATTTAATCTAATGTGATTTTAATATGTGCCAAATGTTGTTCTTACTGCCTCATATGAATTAATATACATTAATCTTCCAAGAAATGTATGAGATATTTTATCATTATATAAACTTCATAGCTGAAGAAACTGAGATTTTTGCCCTAGAGTAAGGAAACTTGTGACTTTGCAATTGAATCAACTCGACTTTGGTGTTCCTATCAAAAGACACACAGAACTATTTCTTCTAAAAATATTTTGTTTCATTTTATTCCTCTCCCCTGCACTCGGTGCGAATGTATGTGTTCATGTGAGTATGCACACACATGTTTGCTGATGCTTACTGAGGTCAGAAGGGGGCATCAGATCCCTTAGACCATCAGCTACATAAGCAGCCTAACTTATGTTCTAAGATCTGAATCCCAGTCCTCAGGGATTCAGATGAAATATCTCTTAATCATTAAACCACCTCTTCAGCCTGGCCACACCACTACTCTTACTTTTCATCTTTACATACTTTCTCCAGAGTCCAACACATCACTCTTTGTTCTGAATCTCTTTTAAGTGGCTCATTATAGTGATGGCATTTATGGAGTCTCTTCAGCAGCATTCTGTCCTTCATGAGAGCCCATGGTTACAAGTATGATGGTCTCTGTGGTTTCAGTAAGCTAGTGTGATAACGTTAGTCAGTGTTCATCTATCTACTATCTGCTTCACATAGCCTCTCTTCTGCTATTTCTTCTTAAAGCTATATCTTTACTTCTTATTTCATTTAATCAGTTTTTCAAGATTGGCTGTAGAATGGAATTGCCTAGGGAATCTTAAACCCCTGGCCTGGGTCTGACACTAGAGATGATTTGCTTGCTTCAGGCAAGTACATCATGATTTTCAAAGGTTCCCTGATAATTCACATGTAGTGGTTAGAAGCTAGTGGCCAGCACATTTCCTACTTATATTGCCATCTTCCTTACCTGGCTTCAGTGTCTCCATAACTATTCGTCACATTATCATATAGTTCTTTATAACTCTCAGACCACTGAAATTGGTAGTATCCATATGTAGAAAGGAAACCCTGGTCTTGGATGTTCAAATAAAAATGAAGAAAGTAATGTAAAGGAAAGGATTTGTTTGCCATGTCAAGTAAAATGATGACAAGATTTGATCAATGTGGTTGATCATATAGAGATCATTGATAACCTAGACTCAATTATTGGAGGTAAATATACATGTGCTCATGCTCAAACAAATACATGCATGTACACATACACATGTGCATATGCATACACATACATGAACATAGTTACCTTATAATGGGCTGACAATGCCCCTACCAGACACAATGGGATAACAAATAGCCCAAGACTAGGAATGAGTTACATCTTTAGAGTTTTTGGATAGTGAGGTCCCATAGACTCTAAAACATTATAGCCACTGCCTCATGCTCTTGACTGCCTTCCAGAAACTGATGGTAAGACCTAATTGCTGGAGACAATGGACTTAAGTCATAAAAGTGAAGATATCAAGTAGGTACTGACCTAGAAGCATCATCCCTTACTGGCGAGCTTCCATAGCGCTGGAAAGTGCTATGATATTTCAGGGGAAAAGGAATCACTAACCTTACCCAGCTGTGGCTCCTGCAAGTTATCACAATTGGTTTATAATAGCATGCCTACTAGTGCAATAGTGGCACAAACATCATGAGAATAACCAGCTACTTTCTGGATTGATTTAAGGCCCACTCCATAATGCAAACTCCATACATGGCACCATTATCAGTGCCAAGAATCTGTGGTTAGATAGATTATAGGCTGTAGGGGAGAACCTACTGCTATATGAACAGAGTATTAGACCAACTCATTACTGTACCCATATAGGCAGTAGATTAATATATTGAGACTCCAAATTGGTCAGTTTTCAGAACATGATTGAATGTGGAATTCCCAGTCCCATTTGAAACATCTATATTCCAAGTTGTAGGGATTATTGTCAATGAGGAGGACAGAAAGAATATTAGAGCCAGAGGCCATGGGCTATAGGGAAATAGTATCTTTGGACACTACTGAGCAGCTGCACATATACATTCACAGTTTGTCATAGCATGTATGTGAAAACTATCACAGGCTGTGATAGTGTGCAGAAGACCCGTAGAAGCTCAAGCCAGACAAAACTCCCAACATGGAGAGGGGAAGTGGTCATCAAGTTCCCCTTATAGCCACGAAGCTAAGGCAGTTGATACCTACTGGGAGATGGAGGGTGAGATTGCTTCCAGGGTGTGGCCCCTGGTTAGTTTCCAGTAGTCTAGTGAGTGGTTCTCAACCTTCCTACTGCTGCAACCATTTAATACAGTTCCTCAGGCTGTGGTGACCCTCAGTCACAAAATTGTTTCATTGCTATTTCACAACTGTAATTTTGTTAGTCATAAATCATAGTGTAAATAACTGATATGCAGAATATCTAGTATGCAATCCCAAAGGGACTGTGACCTATAGGCTAAGAACTGCTGCTCTAGAGGAAGGTCACAAATCCAAAAGTATATGGGCAGTACAAACTATTGTCAATGAATGTAAAAAAGGGGGGACACAAAGTTGAATAGAGAAGGAAAGGAGATGTATCTGGGAAGGATTGGGGGAAGGGGTCCTAGTAAGACTCTGGGAGCAAAAAATTGATAATGTGAAGGCTGGAGAAGGAAATCTGGCAAAACAAAAGCCTTGGATGGGCAGGTGTGATAAGGTCTAATATGGTTTCTTATTATGAGGAAGAGCTTTCTTTTTTCCTTTTTAGAGAAGCCTAAAGAAGACTTGCCACAGAATTTATAGGTCATAGACAGAGCTGAGATCTACCTCTAGTCAACCTGTCTTCAATACTCATGATTTTTGCTTGCACCTAGTTGACAGAAAGAACTTTTCTGCTTTGCCCTCTGAATCTACCCTCCACACAGCTCTCACTCAGCTTCTTGTTCTATCCCTAAAACAAACTCTCTGCTGGCACAGCAAAATTTTGTCTAATGATAAAAATGTATAATTTATGTAGAATGAAATTATCATGTATCACATCAATTAAAAGAATGAAACCGTTGGAACCTCAAGCTTTGAATAAAACATCACATTTATTAGCTTTCTGTAAGTCACTGTAAAAACTGCCTGCTCTGGAATCTGCTGACCTCACGTATCCTGGGACAGTCCTATTATTCAGAAACAGGTGGTTCTCAAGACTACACTTCCGTTTGAAGGGCCTCGTAGCAGCTCTTGGCCAGCTGTGTTGTAAAGGGCTGGGAGTTCACAGCGGAGATTGTCAGGTACCAGAGAAGTACTGGTAGATGAGCAAGAGAACTAGAGAGTCACTGATGAGCTAACTCCTTGTGTGATAGAGTAACAGGAAGGATGTGCTGATAAATGTCTATGTTAAGGTTGGGAGGAGCCATGATTTGTTGCACCTGCCAATTTCGGTGGTATAAAGATCCCCACCTCGGCCAGTTTCAAGTTATCAACATGAAGCTGAATATGAGTTATGAAGCAATAAGAGCCATCTATCAGCTTTTCCAGAATCTTTACAAACTAGACCTGAGGAACAACCAGAGGCTAAGTTATTTTTGTTTATATTTCTTAGTACTCTATTTCTTAGAGGCACTATATACTTTCTGTATCATATGGAGGTAGAAAGAATGTTGTTTTTAAAGTCTAAAGATTACAAGACTGTCTCCAAATCTGTCAGTAATTTCCACTCGTCTTGTGCCTCCTCATTCACTTTCTTTGGACCCCGAATGGGAAATGAAGTAGCTGGCCTTTTAAGGGTTTTGAACATTGGATGCTGCTGCGATGCAGGGGCCCGTGGGATGCTTGAAGTCAGCCTTCTCTTCTGCAGGGATAAAGAAATCTCCTTGTAAAACTATGTGCTATATTGTGCTTTTGGGTTTGAGATGAAAATGTCGCCTTTCCTCAGTAGCTTTCTCATGCTGTTCTCTATCACTGTGGCCTTTGAGATTTCTCAAAGAAACCAGCAGGGGTGTTTGAGGTTGTTCATGTATAATATTCCCAACGGGGCTTTCTGAATAATGAAAAGGTGTATGCGATCCTGCCAGATATCTTCTCGTTCTGAGGAGAGCTAAAGCTGCATCCTAACCTTTAATTTTATGGCCTCAAAGCTTTTGCTAACCCTTTAAGATTATATTAACAAAAGATGGACTGGGCGGGGGCAGGGGGAAGGGAGGGACTTAATGCATTTTATGATCTATTTTAACATTTTATTTCACTTTGAAAATATACATTTTTCACAAGAATTAAAACTGTATCTTATCCTTTTAAATGCAGCCCCAGATGATGTATGTAGCTACACTGGCAGAAAGTCAAGCCTGCACAAAGCCCAAATTGAATCTTCCCTCTGACTGCAGCTGTGCATGATATTTTATGCATTTTTTTATGCTGCTCATAAACGAGATAGAAATTGTGATTATGCCAATTTTAGAATAATGCATTTCTACCAAAAAAAAAAAAAAGACTGCCAGTGCTCAGACATGTGTATGTATTTACAGGATACAGCCCTCTCTTCCTTATCATTAAATCATGTGCTGTTGGCCCAATAAAAGATTTCTACATAAAGCATTAACAGAACTTAATATCCTAGTTCTGTATAATAAAAGATTTCAATAAATAAATAAATAAATAAATACTCTCAGTGTACTATTTGTTTGGTAAAATACAGATCCTTAGCAACTAAATGTTCTGGATTGGGTCATGGTATTTGAGTGTAGAAATAACTAGGTTTATTATCATTCCATTATATGTCTGCTTCTAGACAAAGACTAAAATTAATGGAAAAGGGAGTTTCAAGTATGTTTATAAAATATTGCTTTAATATTAAAAATATTGAACTATGTTACATAAAGTAATGTCAAGGAACAGGAAGAAGATATTACTTAGAGAGGGGAAATTGATGCTTTAATGGATCTG
The DNA here is from genome assembly GCF_947179515.1 of Apodemus sylvaticus. Taxonomy (NCBI): domain Eukaryota; kingdom Metazoa; phylum Chordata; class Mammalia; order Rodentia; family Muridae; genus Apodemus; species Apodemus sylvaticus. The sequence continues at coordinate 42,287,256 of NC_067480.1, forward strand.
TTGTTTACACATGACACAGAAATAATGCTTTCTTTTTATGACTGATATTATCACACAGATAATCTTTAAATAACTATAACAAAAAGGCTGAAGAGAGAAAAATTCAAATATTAAGTAAATGATTATAGAAATGAATAAACTTTTCATATGAACCTTAACCATTGAGAACCCAATAAACAAGGTATCACATTTATAGCCCTAAAGATGGAGTTATCAGCACGAGTGTTTGTATCCAGCTGAATCATCAGTCAGTTTTCATTGATAAATAAAACCCAGAGCCAAAGATAGTTGCTTGATCAATACCCGCCCCTATCATCATCCCTAAAGACCATTTTTGGCATCTGACATTCATTCATGTTTCCGAATGATCTGAGAATGCCATAGGGCTGATCACATTGTGGGAAGATTTCATACATCTGAGAATTCATCATTAGAGATTTAGGAAAGAGATTTTAAACAGAGGCTTGGATAACTGTATGCTGGGGACATGGCCTAGAATACTCTTGCATTGAACATAAGCTCTTGTTCTCTAACATACAAATCCATTGCTACCACCTGTGTCTGAGCATATTCTGCTGCACAAAGACAACACACGGCTCAGTAGTGATATGGGCAGGAAGATCTGGATTTATTCAGGGCTTCCAAAATTAGATGCTGATTGCTTGAATGAACTAAACTAATGAGTAAAAGGCATGGACAGGTATGCAGTGTGGATCATCGCGCATTTTGTGGATCAGCAACAATAAGCATCTTCTCCTGTTTGTGTGGAACTCATCCACTGATATTGTGTGTCAGACAATGATGACCTTCCTCCATCTCGTTTGAACTCATGAAAAAAGAATGAGTCATATTTTTGTATCGTCAAAGCATTACTCAGCATTGCTACTTGGGAACATTCAGTATCATCCAGTAACGAATTCCCAAACAAAACAGCCTGGTTTATGTACTGCTGGATGTTCCCGTTTGGCAACTTTAATGAATTTCAATAGGAAGGAGGAGTTTAAAGGTCACAGTAAAGGTGAAAATGACTAATAAGATATTAGTGTTTTTTTCTGACTTGAAGGGAATTACTTCTTTGACTGAGATGGAATTTGTTTCTAAAACATTGCCATTCAGTTTAAGCTGGCTAATAAGTGGCCTCTGCTTAGAATCATATAATCATCTGCAGGTGGCAGCCAATAAGCAGGTCCCTTTAACAAAGGGTAGTTTCGTCTTTACCAACTCATGTCGAATCATGACTGCCGTGGTTCAAAGGGGCTCAACCTCGAAAGTCAGCAATTTCAATGGAGTCTGGAAGGAGACATTCTTGAACTCCAGCAATGTTTCGTGAGGAACTTCTCAGCACGTATTTCACTTAGATACTGTAGTTTATATGATCATTTTACTTCCAGCTATAATTCATTCTGCCAACCTTCAGACATATAGTCATAAATGATTCCATTTCCAGTTAGATCTGCTTAGACATTCTTCTTGTGGTCTATCAGTTTTGTACGGGGAAGCCAAGTGCTACTTTTGACATCTCTTAGGTTTGAAATCATTCAGTGCTGAATTTAATGCATCTACTCTTTTTTTTTTTTTTTTTTTTACATTTCGACCTGATAGTGCTGGTCTTTGGTTTGTAACATAAACCCCATTATTCTTCAGCAGGTACCTGTCACATTGATGAGAACATTTTCTGGAAATGTTAGTGATGATTTTGAAGTGCAAATGACTCTTAACACATCCCAATAGTGTAGCTTCCCAGGTGGCAGAGTGAATGTGACAAGCTGAAGACCTGCTGACTTGTTTTTGCTTGAGCAGACAAAGAGTTGCTTCCTAGCAAATTTATTGTAGAATGTAAGATTTATTTTAATCCCTCATATATGCATTTTCTGAAGTCATCATCAAGTAAAATCAAATGAAATACACAGTGTATTTGGAAGCAGAACATGGTTGGTAAATAATGTTGGCATTGGGTTCTTGACTTACTGATGGAATGAATCAAAGTATTATATACATGAATACACACACACACACACACACACACACACATACACAGAGATAGATGTAGATATATCTGGCTACTTTTTCATCTGGCCCAACCCTCTTTCAGTTGAAATAATGAAGCCTATTAAGAACTCAGATCCATCCTCTGCAGAAATAAGCATTCTTTTTAGGTGTGTGCACTATTTTGCTTGCATAGACTGTCGTAACAAAACTGCACAGGCTGAGAATTTCAAAGAAGACATTATTTATTTTCCTGGCTCACAGTTGGCCTAATCCTCTGTGTGCCCTCACATGCCTTTATTTCTCTTACTCTGCTTACAAAGCTGCAGTGCTCTATTAGCTTAGAGTCCTCCCCATAGAACCTTAGTACTCTCTAAAACCACTATCTCCAGATGTAATCACATTGAACATTAGGGCTTAAACATACACATTCTGAATAGATACAAGTGATCTATTGGAACATGACTATAAGTCTCCACTTACTGGTGATATAAATAAAGTATTTCTACATAGGTTCAAGATATTATATTCGTGGATTAAAAAGATTAAAACAATAGAATTTTTATTCCTGAGTTTTATTGTAGTAAAGTGCACGAGATTCTTGCTCTTACATTTGCAGTGTAAAAAGGTTTGATTCCACCTGAGTATTCCAGAATAATGTCCCTTCTCAAGGGTTGGAATCTGAACTGAAATCACAGGGAACCTTCTGCTATGTCAGGAAACGTAGTTCCATGTTTGGTTACAAGTTGAAACCGTGTTTGAGTGGATGGGGCATCATCCAGCCTATCACATGGACCAAACACAGAACTATCTGAAGATTCATTTATTCATTCAATGATGTATCTTCTGGGTATGAGTGAGAACCAGTGGGAACATTTAAATGATAAAGAATATGAATCTTGTTAGATGCAGAAATGACCTGACTGTGCCTGTGAAGGCCAGTAGGAGACTCAAATTTATGATGAACCTCTCTCACAATATTTTGCGTTAAATTGAGAGCCCTTCCCAGAACTGAGAAAGAGGGGACATCAAGTAAGTTAATTTGCTGCACAAGGTCTCCTTTTAAATACTAAAGAAAAAAGATCCAAAGAACACAAATTACCTGGTCCACTTGACCTTGACGGATAGAACGGGGAGAAAAATGGAAATAATACAGTATTTCTAGGAGAGTTTCTAGAACACAATCCAGATGAAGTAAAAGATAACATACATGAGTCAATATTAAACCCGTGCTTTTAATGAATAATGGGAATGCAGAGTCCAAAGAAAGCCCAGAAGTGCAAACACAAGCAATCACCCTGATCTCCAATAGTTAATTTAGCTTATATCTACATTCTATTAATGACTTATTAGGATTCCAAAGTTTTCAGAACCAGTATAAAATGGCTTTCTGGTTCTAAAGAAAGAGACACAAAATAAGATTACAACAAAAAGGGTTATAATAGAAATTTAATTAAAAAGCAAAATTGAGCTTGATGCCTTCGGCAGCAAAATAATGTATTTTATAACCTTGTAGTTCCAAGTGGGATCTTATTTGAATAGTTTTCAGATGTATAAGATACACGGTATTTTCTGACATTGAGGGTTTTTTGTTTGTTTATTTTTCTCTCATTTTCTTCTCTTTTTTGTGCCATTTTAAAAATTAGATATTTTCTTTATTTACATTTCAAATGTTATTCCCTTTCTGGTTTCCCCTCCAAAACCACTTTATCCTATCCCCCCCTTCCCCCTGCTCACCAACCCACCCACTCCCATTTCCCTGTCCTGACATTCCCTTACACCGGGGCATGCAGCCTTCTCAGGGCCAGGGTCCTCTCCTCCCTTTGATGTCCAACAAGGCCATCCTCTGCTTCATATGCAGCTGGAGCCATGGGTCCCTCCATATGTAATCTTTGGTTGGTAGTTTAGTCCCTGGGAGCACTGGTGGTACTGGTTGGTTCATAATGTTGTTCCTCCTATGGACCTGGCAGCTCCTTCTGCTCCTTGGGTCCTTCCTCTAGCTCCTCTATTGAGGACCTTGTGCCTAGTCCAGTTGTTGGCTGGTAGCACCCACCTCTGTATTTGTTGGGTACTGGCAGAACCTCTCTGGAGACAGCTATATCAGGTGTCAGCAAGTGCTTGTTGGCCTCCACATAGTGTCTGGATTAAGGCACTCTGATCATACTTGTTTTCTTCCTTTATTTCAAGAAATCATCCTTCAATTGATAGCAAAGTGAAAACATATACATGTGCAACCATGAAGCGATGTGACTCATTAAATCCATATGCATTTCGGTACCTCTCTGGAAGGAAAATAAGTGCATTCACAGAGGGCAGAGGGAGGGAGGGATCTGGATGGGAGAAAGGATAAGGAGGGGAAAAGGGGAACATGACCAGGTATTGAGATAGGGGAACAGGACTGAAGCCCTGAGGGCAAACATAAGAATCGAAACAGATAACCTCTGGGGATAGGGGAGTGGGGGTGGGGGGATGCGGGGCTGGGGGAGGACTGTAGAATGTACCTGAGACCTGGGAGGTGAGAGACTCCCAGGACTCAAAGGGAGGGACACTGGATGAAATGCCCTAGAGTGGGGAAAGGGAATTTGAAGAGTCCACCTCCAATAGATAGACAGGACATCAATTGGAGGAATAGGGTTGCCATCCCACAGTCAAAAACTCTGGCTCAGAATTATTCCTGTCTAAAAGAACTACAGGGACAAAAATGGAGAAGAGCCTGAGGGAAGGAAGTCCAATGACAGGTCCAGGTTGGGATCCAGCTTAATAGGAGGTTCCAAGGCCTGACACTATTACTAATGCTATGGTGTGCTTACAGACAGGAGCCTAGTATGGCTGCCCTCAGAGAGGACCAACAAGTGGCTGAGAGAGTCAGGCACAGATATTTACACCCAACTAATGGAAAGAAGCCTGGGATCCATGTGGTTGATTTAGGGAAAGGCTGGAAGAAGGGCAACCTCATAGGAAGACCAGCAGTCTCAACTAACTTGGATCCCTTGGATCTCTCAGACACTGAGCCACCAACTAGGAAGCATACACCAGCTGATATGAGGCCCCTGACACATATACAGCAAATGACTGCCTGGTCTGAAGATGCACCTAACCCTGGGGAGACTTGAGGCCCAGGTCTGGTAGGATGGGGTTGGGGGGTGGTTACATCCTCTTGGAGGGTGGGTGGATAGTATGGGAATGAGAAAAAGTCAGAGGGCTTACTGAAAGAGGGATATCAACTGGACAGTAAGAAAGGATTAAATAATAATAATATACTAAAAAATTAGAAAAAATAAAAAATAAAATTTAAAAAATAAATATTGAAAAAGAAAGATGAGGAAGCAAAAGAAGTTAAGGATAAGATTCTATTATTAAAGACACTATACAGTTTGGATGAGGATTTGGAGCAATTAAGCTGAAAATGAGTTGGAAGGCTCTCCCCTGATGGCTAGTGCTCATGGTATTAGAAGACAGTGCATGCTGTCTATTGGAGCTATCAAGAGATAGAAGTAATCAGTCCTTACATGTATAATATCCATGAACCATAGCAATGACTGAACAAGCACTCAATGGTATAATAGTGGCATTTTAATGTTGTATATGTATGTATAAGTAGCTATCTAATTGGACTTAAATTCCACTCAAGAGAAGAGAACCCATACCTAATACTAAAATCCGTGTCAGCTACCTACAACTGGAGAGGTCACAGACCCTAGAGGAGAACCTACTATTGTCTTCTACTAAACCAGTATAATTCTAAACTATATCCTAAATACTGGTCCTTATACCCACAGCTAAGTGTTTTTCTCAGTCCTCATCAAAGAAGCTTCCTTTTGCTACAGATGGAGACCATTACAGACATCCATGACTGGGTCTTAATGCCAAGAATAAGTGACCAAGGTTGCTCAGTCACAACACACACACACACACACACACACACACACACACACACACACACTATAATACCTACACATAAAAGCTCAGGGAACACTATAAGAAGGAACAGAAAAGTTTTAACATGTCCTCTAAACATGACAGAGAAGCTGTACCCATAATATCTAAATGAGACCCATATAATGGCAATGCCACTTAATGCCCAGTTTGAGTGGGGCAGATATTATAAGGCCCTGACTCCAGATAAAGAGCAAAGATAATCAAAGGTCACTGAGAGAGCAAGAATCAGTTTTCTCCAGAGTTGAGCCCTCTAATTATCTAATTCAAAGTTTTGAGCCCTAAACACATATACAAATGAGCAACACTAAATAGATTCATTAGAATATATATTAAAGTCAGCTGAATATATATCTCTATATATCCCACTGAATATATGTATAATTATACATATATATTATAATATATAATGCAATTACATATTATATAACATTTATAATTAGTATATATGTATACTTAAAGAAGAAAGAGTCATGAATTTAAGAGGGAGTTGGAGAGAATATGGGAGGAGTTGGATGGGGAAAGTTGTAGAAATGATGTAAATAAAGTATTCCTGCTGTATTCACAAAAAATAAAGTAAGACTCATTTGCTAAAACATGGGGCAGTAAAAGCTATTGTTAAAATTAAGTAGTAAGGGGAAGTGGCAGTGTCACTGTGTCTTACAGAATGCCAGGCACCTCATTTCATGGGAATACCAGGTAGATTAGAGGAGCCAGTGAACATGAGGACTGTTGAGTGTGAGTGTCATCTAACTAGCTTTGTGCAACCTCTCCATACCCTTACCTCTGATAACTCTCCATCCAATTCCGTAGTGATCAGGAGTCAAGGAATTTCCTTTGAGGAAAATTCAACATCAAAAAAACCCCATAAAGTGTAAATATGAGGGAAATATGTGTGGTCAGTTTTCTGTTTTATATTAGAGTGTAATTGTTAGTATTCAAGAGCAAAAGCGATCAAAGTACCATTAAGTAAGAATTATGTAGCAAAAACCAAAAATTCCAATTAGTCTTTATTCAGTTGATTCATTTTAAAATATGGGTGTATAGTTAAAGTTCAGACACAGATCAAAAGCTTGCTGTTTGGATGCTGTTCATCTGGTGTGCAATCTTGGCAAAGCCAACAGAAAGTATAGAAGTATAACAAGGAGGCAGACAACTATGGAAGGCATTTAATTAACCATGAGAGCCACTGGAGCTGAATCCCACCAGGGAACCCATACACTGACCAAACTAGGCTCTGCGCACGGTAGTGGGAAAGCAAGACAAAGGACCAAGCAAGATGAAGAAAGTGAAGAAGGAAAGAAAGGCGATTGCCGGTAGAGCTCTATTTGGGAATAGATAAGAATTTCCGAAGTAAAAGTCAGATTAAGTTCTCAGGTTTTCCAAACCAACAGCAGCAATAACGAAATCAAACTAAAGCAAAACACAGAAGAGCGATGTGTTGAATGATTAAAAGTATGATTAAAAAATATAGACATATTAGAAGAAAAGCTGGGAAATTTTATGGGGGTGGGGGGGAAACAAGGGGAAAGGCAACAGGAAGTTCCCAAATGAAACATAAGCCCGATGGAGTCGGACTGTGCCATAGCTGCTCCTTGTTACTGTTTGTGTGCTTGCTTGTTGTTCACTTGTTGTGTGTGTGATACTGTCAACCATATGCTTACACTTCCATACTGAGGAAGCATCCTGTGACAAAGCTTTACAGACTCTTGAGTGTTCCTGACCATAACAAGGTAAACATCAACACATCACTTGTGGAATGAAAACAAGAAGGAGAAGCAGAAAGGAGAGCAGAGGGTAGAGGTGCCCTGTTCACATCTTCAGATGGGTAGGAGAGGTAACTTCTACAGTTCTAGAATAAGAAAGAGAACTAAATCTATCAAAGCTGAAAATGCTAAGCACTTACGTTAATGCAACATCTGATACGATTTGGATTAAGTTACAGTAAAGATTAATGCAGTGAGCAAGGAGCTAAAAAGCTCTTGAAACCCACGTACCAGGAGACCATCTAATGGAAATTGGAGCCAGCCTCAGGATCATGCCCTCAAGGCTGTTAATAAAATATCTGTTAAGCTTAGTAGTTACACATGACACTATTCTGATAGTAACTATAGCCAGTATTTTTACAGAACCATACACATAGATAGGAGGTAGTACTATATTTTAGGGGGTAAGCATGATGCAGTGGCAAAATCTGGGATCCAACTGTAGAACAGAAATCAAGAAGACAATATCAAAGTCCTTGTTTGATCTTTGATTCACTTAGAGACCTAGGTCAGTAACCCCCAAGTCTACGTGAGTAACTTTGTACACTCAGAAGGCCATTATTCCTCCACACAAAGGCAAAGACAGAATGCAGCAATGTTTGTGAAGAGATCACTAATGATTATCAACATCTACGTCTATGGTCGTTACGTAAATGCAGTTGTTCTAACTGGTTCGATAACTGTTAGGTTTCTGAACTCTCTCATGCAGAATGGAGAACCCCAAGTTAAGTTCAATTTGAAGTTAGATTACATCTGCTTCTGTTGGGTAGATAATGCTGTTCCAAGTTTATTAGCACATTCCTTGTCAATACAGAGCTCAACAGTTTGAATACTGACCCACTAGGGTCTCCAGACACTCATTTTAAAGATTACGGATATTTTTAGCTAGACTTTAAGTGACATACAAAATATTATACAACTTTCTGGTGGGTTTGAGTTTGGCAGAGTATGTTTGTGGTGTGCAGAGGTCAGCAGTTGACAGTGGGTGCTTCTCTCTATTGATGTCTAAGTTCCTTTCTCGGACCAGGTTTTTCACTGAACCTGGATCTTGCTGGTTCAGATAGATGGGCTGGGCAGTGATCCTCTGATCTCTGCCTTCCCAGTGCTGGGATATCAGTGTGGTGTCACCATGCCTGGCTTTCTTACACTAGTACTGAGGATTGTGGTCAAGTCTTCAACTATTGCAAAGCAAGTTCTTTACTGCCTGAGCTACTCCCAGGACCTTACCATTTATATTTCTAAAATAGGCATCTGCCCCAGCGTCTGTTATCTCAAAAAAATGTGTTAATGGTGACTTTGTTTCATAAAATCAATTTTGTGTTTTGGAATCATAAAACAGGCCGTTTTCATGTGTAACATTTTGTAAATATTAGAAGATAAACTTTCCAGTAATCTGAATGACTAAGATGCAAGATAAAATTTTTGGTAATTAGAATGACTAAGATGTAACCTCCATTAATACTTTTAGTATCTTTTTATATTTCTATAAATGTATCATGAACGTTAAGTTGGAAAGTGTAGGTTTTAGTTGTAGCTGCTTGTTTTCAGACAGGGTCTCACTCTGGAGCCTAGGATGGGTTCGCTCTGGAGATCACCAGCTTGAGTGTCGGCTTAGAGATGACAGTTATGTATCACTGTGCCTAGCTTCTCAAAAATATACTTTTACAGTTTTTTTTGCCTATACAATTTTGAGTCATTATATTTGTCTTAGTCAGGGTTTCTTTTCCTGCACAAACATCATGACCAAGAAGCAAGTTGGGGAGCAAAGGGTGTATTCAGCTTACACTTCCACACTTATGTTCATTACCAAAGGAAGTTAGGACTGGAACTCAAGCAGGTCTGGAAACAGGAGCTGATGCAGAGGCCATGGAGGGATGTTTCTTACTGGCTTGCTTCCCCTGGCTTGCTCAGCCTGCTCTCTTATAGAACCCAAGACCACCAGCCCAGGAATGGTACCACAGACAAGGGGCACTCCCCCTTGATCACTAATTAAGTAAATGCCTTATAGCTGGATTTCATGTAGGCATTTCTCCAACTGAAGCTCCTTTCTCTGTGATAAACTCCAGCTTGTGTCAAGTTGGCACACAAAACCAGCCAGTACAATATATTCTTCAGAAATATTTTTATTTGCTGCATATTCAACTAAAGACACTTTAAATTTTACTATTGACATTTAGTTATTTCTAACTTTCTGCTATTACAAATTTCCTGTGACATTTACTTTGATAAAAATTCCTTGAGGTAAAATTGTTGAACTAAATCACCCTGCTTCTAAAGCTTCTGGGACTGGTAGTTAAGTAATTTTCTAGAAAGACTTATCAGTTTGCAGTCCCACCAGTGATGGGTCAGAATATCTACTTTCAAAACTGTTAAAATTTTAAGATATTTTTGTCTAAATCAGTATTTCTTTGGTTTCTGGCAAAATTGACCTAGTTTATATTTGTTTGTCATTAGTATTATTCATGTGTGTTTCTCTTTCCTCATGCCTTTTGCCCATCTGCATTCATATTTTTAGTATATTAAGCATCACTGAAAGCCTTTGCATGCTAAATAGAGAAATCCTTAACCTCCCACTCCTGATGCAGTGACAAGGGCTACCCTCCACTATTTTGCTCAAATTAAATAATTTAGTGAAAAGATGCCATTTAAAGCTGTCTGCAGAAAACAGTTTTGCACAAGATTAAGAATGGAAACATGAGAGTCAAGCTCTTTATTAAAGTCTTTCAGGAAACTTTGTTATTAGAATCATCATGTATAGTATTTCTAAACACATCTTTAAGCAATAAAATCAGATTGATACATATAAAAATAGGCCTATGTCCTTCTTAATAATCTTTGTTATAGTCCTGCCCCAAAGATGGCCATCAGGAAGAGATTTGGGAGTAAAGATGATCTCTAAAACCTAATATAAGTAGGGTACTTAATCAGCTTTTAAAAGAAAGATCAGAATATGAGATGGTAAGGAATTGTCTGTCCATCTGGCTGTCTTTCCGTCTTCAATACCCTCATGCTTTTGCTTCCTATTTTTTTCTCTTAACTTTTGGGAATGACATTGAATTTTTATAGTGTGACAGAGCATGGATCTACCGAAGAGGGTAATTTCTTAAGACAGTTAAAATTTTCTTGCTGACATTTTCTATTGTAACTCACAATGCCAATTAATTTGTTAATTCATTAGCAATGTAACAGAAGAAAGGACTTTGAAAACACTGTGCTTTGTGTAGATGGTGTTTAATTATGCCTAATTAAATACTATGGAAGACCTGATTATACCTCTGAGTATTTCTTTGAGAAAAAAAAAAAAAAACAAGGTTTGTAGTCATGAATACAATGAACAAAAGCTGAATTCAACATATCTTTATATACAAAAAAGGAAACAAATTGTAGAGTAGTACTGGGAATGTTCCACAAATCCGGGTGCAGTTTCTCCACCCAGACTTGTGTGCCACTGTTTATTTTCATTATTAGTCAGAATCTTGAGTAAATCCACGTAAAACCCACACTGATTCTGAACACGTAGAGCAGTGCCAATAGGTAAACAATTTCAGGGCAAACTGATGCTTTATTCTCTTTCCTGGAAGTCAGGAAAGCATTTTTTCCAGATGGCCACTGTGCATATGGCTGTGAGTACTGTGGTGGCCAAAAGAGGAAACGGGAACATGGTTCTTTCCAATTAAATCAATTCTGTCCTTGAGAGAAGAAATTTCACAAAGTGTCCGTGAGGATGAGAGACATACACACAAAATGGCTTTCATGTCCACCCAAACATCTCTGGTTATGATCTCTTTTTTGGTGTTCAGACAAGTTGATTTTACTTTGGAATTTTGGGGGAAAGAAGGCCATGAGTTTAATCACGGGCTGGTAATTTGTAGATCAAACTGGATGCGTTTATCCTCTTTCTTTCTAGAATTGAGTGAGTTGCTGAATCTCTCTCTCTCTCTCTCTTTGTTTTCTCCTGTGTAAAATGGGAGTCACAGCCCTAGGCTGCCCAACAGATTGTTGTGGAGATAAAATAATGAATGTGATGAGGAGCTTTGCAGTCACAAAGGCCACATTACACATACCAGGTCTTGACCAGAATAACCAGTAATTCAGTTCATGCTGGGAACACATGATCTCTTCCTGAAAAGATGATACTATTTATAATGGGGTGAGATTTCTAGCTTTGTTTGTACCTCTGCTCTCACAGTACCTTTGTGGTTATCCAGTTAATCTTAATTAAGGAATACTTTGATGGTCTGTGTGTAAGCAGCTCGGCTGGAAGCTGACTTTTGCTAGGCAATCCGATCAAACTTGTTAACAAATTTCAGCTCCCCAAAATGAAAGACACATACACTGCATATAGGTACCATTGCACAGTCTATTACAAGCAAGATGGAGACCAAACATGTATATATGAAATGTAGTCCATCCTGGAGCTTGATGGATCTCTGGTTCATTTTCATGAATTCATGGACGAGAGCAGTGGTTCTCAACCTTTCTAATAGTAAGACCCTTTAACGCAGTTCTTCATGGCGTGGTGACCCCCAACCATCAAATTACCCTTGTTGTTACTATATAACTGTAATTTTTCTACTGTTATGAACTGTGGTATAAGTATCTGATATATGGGATATCTGATATGCAACCCCTGTGAGAGGGGCCTTTGATGCCCCAAAGGGGTCACAACTCACAAGTTGAGACCAACTGGGTTAGAGGGAACTGGCCCAAATCAGTCATTCCAGTCAAACTAATTCCTATTCCCTCGATTCTTTCTTTGTCTTATTTTTACCCTTATCTCTCGAGAGGTCTATCAGTATCTAGAAAGTATCTCAGATGAATGAAAGTGGCCAATAAAGATCCTTTCTAGCTTCTCATTTGAAACCTGCATGGTTTTGTTTGTTTTATGTAATATTTCAATCTCTACCCAACTGGTCCCATTTGTGTGTACACCCAGGCATCGTCTGTGTGGTTCGTGGATTCCAGGTGATGTCAAGGCTAGACTGCTAAAACTTATTTAGCTAGTACACAATTCTAAGTGGTTTTCATGTGGTCCAAAATTTTTATTTTTTCCCTGGGAAATAACTAATTCACAAATGGAAGAACTTCGAGGGAGGGCCAGGCAGCTGTTGCTCACTAGGCTAACAGTTTAAACCTCGCCGGGATCATGTGGTAGTGAGAGTCAATCAACTAGGACAGGAAGACAAAGAACAGTGAGCCCACACCTTATTTGTCCTACCCAGCAGCCCTGCTGTAGTGTGGCAAAACTTCAATCAATTCTAGTTTGATCTGTTTGGATTTCCTCTGATTCAGTGTAGTAGAATTACCTAAATTGCCCAGAAAGAGGGTGGGTTCCTGAGATTTATTATATTCCTGCCTATAGATACTCAAACCTACTGCGGTTGAGAATCTGGATTATTAAATCATCATCGTCGTCGTCGTCATCGTCATCATCATCATCATCATTGTCATCATCATCATTCTGCAAATTCTCATGCTTTCTAAAGTTTGAGAACAATTGTCCTAGTAAATCTTAGAACCACATCATGAATTTTATGGCTATACACACTTTTTCACTCATGATTCCCTTTTTCCATAAAAGAAATAAAAGACTAGCAATTGTGTTTTACTACTACATTGGTATCAAGATGAGTGAATGCTTACATTAAATATTAAAATATTTTCTATTTTGTATTTATTTATTTATTTTTAATTTATTAATTAATTAATTTTACCTCCCTACCAGTTTCCCCTCTCTTCTTTCCTTCAAATACCTCTCCCCATCCACTCCTCTTCTCTTTCACTTCAGAAAAGATCAGGCCTCCCATGGATATTGTGATGGTTTGTATATGTTTGGCCCAGGGAGAGGTACTATTTGGAGGTATGGCCTGTTGGAGTAGGTGTGGTCTTGTAGGAGTAGGTGTGTCACTGTGGGCGTGGGTTTTAATACCCTATTCTTAGCTACCTGGAAGCCAGTATTCTGCTAGTAGCCTTCAGATGAAGATATAGAACTCACAGCTCTGCCTGTACTATACCTGCCTGGACACTGCCATGCTTCTGCCTTGATAATGGACTAAAATCTGAACCTGTAAGCCAGCCCCAATTCAATGTTGTCCTTTATAAGACTTGCATTGGTCATGGTGTCTGCTCACAGCAGTAAAACCCTAACTAATAAAGAAATTGGTACCAGCATAGTGGGGTATTGCTGTGATAACCTGACCATGTTTTAGGGAAGACTGTGGAAGAACTTTGGAACTTTGGGCTGAAAGAGATACTGGGATGTTAAGAACTCTATGGCATGTGTTGTAGAAGCTTGGAAGACAATGTTGAGAACAGTGCAGAAGATGCAGGCCTGGCTTGTAAAATTTCAGAGGGAAGACTCTTATCAGGGCCATTGCTGTTTTGATTGTCAAGATTCTGTGGTTTTAGTTATCTGGGGCTGAAGAATCAGCTATGATTAACAAGATACCAGAATTACTAAAGTGAAACCTTTGCATTCCTGGGACTATTGATGCTGGTTAGCTGGAGCTAAGAAATTAGAAGTGATTAAGAAGAGAATAGCATCACTAAGGTGAAATCTTCTGAGAAGTGGTTCCTGAGAGCACAGATAAGGTGTGTTCCAGAGGCATCCAAGGTTGTGCCTTATGTTGGCAGCTGGACTTGGTAATGTGTAAGAGTCACCCAGGTAGTACTGGTTTTGAAGGTATGAAGGGGTCATGAAGAGCAGCTGAGACTTAGCACTGTGAGAGGCTATGGAAGGCCATTAGTGAAGGTGCAGCCTCAGTTGCAATTGATAGCCTAGGCTGAAGAGGTCCAGCAAAGGAGTTGAGGCTTGTCACCATGAAGAGAGATTATGAAAGGCTATTGGTGAAGACTCGTTGCAGCAGAAGACAACAGTGTTTTGGAGATGCCAGTACCATGAGATGACCACCAAGAACAGCAGCAGCTCTGGAGTACAGGCAGCGGAAGTCTATAAGACAAGGTGTGTGCACAAATGGTAGGACTGCAGGAGTGACACAAGCCCTTGGAGGAGCCTCAAAGACAGTGAGTGGATCCCAGACATTGGACGGTATGAGTTTGATTTTGATTGTGACTGTGCCCTGATATTTTTCCCTCTTGAAGTAAAGTATTTTTAGTGGAACCCACAGTTAAGAGGCTCTGAATTTTCAAAGATACTAGATATTTTAAAGGAATTAAAAATTTAATATGTAGAGACTATGGGGCTTTTAAAATTATTTTGATCTTGGGGATGATAAGAAAGTAAGGATTAAGGCTTAATAGTGATGTGTTTGTGTGTCAAGTTGACAAAGGATCAATTGTACTGGCTGATTTTGTGTGTCAACTTGACACAAGCTGGAGTTATCACAGAGAAAGAAACCTCTCTTGAGGAAATGCCTCTATGAGATCTAGCTGTAAGGCATTTTCTCAATTAGTGATCAAGGGTAGGAGGGCCCAGCCCATTGTGGGTGGTGTCATTCTTGACCTGGTAGTCTTGGGTTCTATAAGAAAGCAAGCTGAGCAAGGCAGAGGAAGCAAACCAGTAAGGAACATCCCTCCATAGCCTCTGCATCAGCTCCTGCTTCCTGACCTGCTTGAGTTCCAGTCCTGACTTCCTTTGGTGATGAACAGTAATGTGAAAGTGTAAGCTGAATAAACCCTTTCCTCCCTAACTTGTTTTTTGGTCACGATGTTTGTGCAGGAATAGAAGCCCCGATGAACACGAAGACACATACCAACCAGTCATTGCATATTATGTTGTAGTAAGTCTAGGCACCACCTCTGTTATTAAGGCTCGACAGGCAATCCAGTAGGAGGAAAGGGTCCCAAAAGCAGGTAACAGAGTCAGAGACAGCCCTTATCCCTGTTGTTGAAAGTTCCACAAGAAGACCAAGCTACACAACTGTAACTTGTGTGCAGATGGCTTAGGTCAGTCCTATGCAACCTCCCTGATTGGCAGTTCAGTGTTTGTGAGCTTCTATGAGCCCAGCTTGGTTGATTCTGTGGGTTTTCTTTTGGTATTCTTGACTCTTCTGGTTCTTACAATCCTTCTTCTCTGTCTCCCCAAGCAGGACTCCCATAGCTCTGTTAATATTTGACTCTGGGTCTCTACATCTACCCTTTTATTGACCTTATTTCTGATTTAAAAATTAAAACATTTTTATTGGTTTTGAAAATACTTTTAACCTTATATACCATATCTCCTATTTCCTTCATAGATCAGTGCTGGGCCAGACAGATGAGTAGAAAAATAACACCTACTGCTCTGGAAATTTAGATTCTAAATATTGTTATTCTAACATATCATGAATAGATCCAAGTCAAAAAATCCTTATGTGAGTTCAGGGGATGCAGCCTTGCAAAAAGAACATCTGCAGGTTGTGCTTGTTTCTGTAGCTAGATGTGTGCATATGGCAGTAGCAAAAATGTTTTCAGCTGACTTTTCAACCTAGAAAATGCAGAAGTTTAGGAGGGAAGACTCTCTTAGCTTTGATCAAGCACTACCATGCTACTTAAAATGCAAATGCATACCATAGATTTATACCAGTGCAGATTCGTGAACCATTAGGCAAAGAGAATACCAGTTATGAGGGCCTGGTAAAGTTTCTTCCTGGGAGTTGAAAAACACTCAGGAGAAGAAAAGGAAGAAGAAGGAAAATTTCCTGACCAGTAGCCAGGATGACATAAGAAGAACAAGGACCGAGCAGGGACTGCAGACAGCGGAGCAGGGACTGTAATGGGGAGGAGAGAGCATAGACCCAGTCTATGCAGATCATCTTGAAAAAGAGTATGTAGTCCTGAGTTTTGAGGCAATGACCAGCAAAAACTGGTTGTTTCCTGAATGCTCGCCCCTAGTCTAATACTTGGCCTTAACAAAATAACTTACAGAATAGTAACCAGTATTTCTGAGAACTTGCTAATATTTCAGGGTCTGTGGATAGGAAGGAATCAGGCATGAACAGTACTACTAAAGAACAGTGGTATTTAACTGCTTTGATTGTTGAGTGTCCTATAACAAATGACTTGAATATATACATTTGAAAACATCTACAGTTTATGTACTTGCTAATAATTTTGCTGTCTGGGTTAGTTTTGCTAAGCAGTTCTACCTGTCTGGCTGGTTTCTGAAAGATAACAATGACTCCTTACTGAGTTTGACTTAGGAGGAACCCTGGACAGCTAGCTTGCTGTTCTCTGTCACTTCAGGGTCCTTCCCTCTGAAAGTGGTCTGGCCATGTGGCTTCTCCAGCAGGATTGTTATAGATGGGGCTCTCAGGAGAACAATGGAAGGTACATGTAGCCTAATTAAAGGCTTAGGTTTTATTGGTTCAAAGATTTCAGATTGTGTGTGTGTGTGTATGAGCACAATCACACATGTGTGTATTTATGTATATATGTACACACACACACACGGACATATATTTTGGAAGGCCACCATAAAGTGACAATGCTGTGATTGGGTTAGGGTTAGGGTTAGGGTTAGGGTTAGGGTTAGGGTTAGGGTTAGGGTTAGGGTCAGGGTCAGGGTTAGGGTTAGGGGGTTAGGGTTAGGGGGTTAGGGTTAGGGTTAGGGTTAAGTTAGAGTTAGGTTTAGGATTGGGAAGACCACTTAACCCTTAGGTGTTTTTTCCAGGTGGTAATAATAGCCATCAAACACTGCTGGACAGGGAGAATGTCTTATCTAATGGTTTAAAGTATGAAAATTAACTGATCATGCCTGCTCTTAGGAGTTTCCTTTACCTATAAGTAGTGTTCAACATTGCTTTCAGATAAATCTGAGTGATTTGGGGGTATCACTCAGTATTAGCTACTGGCCAGTAAAGTTGAAACCACGCTCACCATCTGTCTCTAACCAGATGGTGCTAGTTCCCATCCTACTGTGTCACTTAAGTCTTCTGAGACTCATGGAGACAAGATGCTCATCCAGGAGTCCTTAGAGGTGATAGCCTGAGGAGGTTTGAAAAGATGAGCTGTGTGGAGGAGAGCTAAGTGATGAGATGGTGAACAAGGTATAAAGCCAGAGGGCCTTCTTGTCAGCAGGGCTATCAGCTCTTTAGACTCATTTCATTGTGGGATGGAGGACAATCACATTTATAATCTTATTAACAGGGGCATGTGTGACCAGGGAACACTGGTGTCTTTGCTGTCAGTTCTTTCCTTGCTTCTTGTTACCAGAGCTGCTCTTGCTGAGGACAGCTGTGTATCCAAGCAAAAACCTGGGACTCGGGCACTCTTGCTGACAAAAAGGGCCACATAACACAACTGACTAATGTTAGGAAAGGAAAAATTGTTAAATGAGATACGTAAAGAGCTTCCAAACACTTGCTGAGTAGGAAGCTGGGAAACAGAGTCAGATGGGAGGGTGGTGTGAACTATTCTCTCTTATCCGGACTGTATATAAAAACAGTCAGTTCTGTGGAGGCCATCCAGTGGTTATGCAGTGCACATGGAGGTAGAATCTGTGTGCTACGAATAGTAAAGCAAAGAGATGGATGACCTTAATCTTGGTGCTATCAAGGCCACACCAGGTGTGTAGTATTCGTTTCTTCCCTTTAGCTTCTATAAATGACAGAAAATACACTCTTTTGTTTAAGCTCCTATCTTTTTAAGTTTCTATTATGGTTGAGTTGTACACAATTCCCATCTGACCACTTTGTCTCTGAATAAAAATGAAAGTGTATAGTTGGCTTCCCTTGCCTTCCTCAAAAATATGATCCTGTTTAGGTGAAAGAAATAATGCTTCAAACTGGGGGAGGAGAGGGGATGGGGGATGGAGCTTACTTGCATGTGTGGACTCAAGGTTTCCCTTATGAGACACCCTATTCATATGAGAATGTTGCTTCTTCCTCTTGTCTCCTTGGTAGTAAGGAAGTTTTTTTTCTCAAACACCTATAATGCTAATACCTGTCATTCTCTATAACCACATTCTCCTTCCTACTCCAGCTACTTTTGACTTTTCAAGATACAAATTCACCTCTCCTGGTCCTGGGAATCAAACCCAGAACCTTCTCCATTGGGAAATTACTCCTTTATACTTTATTATTTAAACCAACTGCAGCTAAGGTGTTATTGTCTCTTCTGCGCTAAGGAGAGAGTGACATTTAGCATTTACTCTGGGAGATTCTCTTAAATGATTAAATAAAGACAAAATTAATTTGGATTTGATTTTGAGATTTTTAAAAGGACTGTATGTGTAACAGCACACATATAAAAATGATGATTCAGCTTCCTACAGATCAGGAACTTGAAGGAGAACACTAGACTTCTGAATTGCCAGGTATCTATTGAAATAATATGCCTTGTGCAATTGCTCCATGGAACTGATAATGTTTAAGCTAGATGGAAAATTTTCAACTTTACTGATTTCTTTCCTTCAGTTTTATCTGAAAGAAATAGAATGACAAGGCATACTTTTCTAAAACCACATGAAGCTGCTTGTAAGTAATTTTCTGTTTAATTGACTATACAGTCCCTAATCCTTCTTGGGTTTATATGCTATTTGTTTTCTTAAAGACACAATCAGTATAAATAATTGTTTGCAATAAAAAAATATTTGTCACTGGATTTTGTTATATGGGTACATATATGCATCTATGTACATAATTGCAAACAATGACATATATTTATATGTAATATTTATACTATTTATACGTTATATAAATAGTGTGTGTGTTAGATCTAGGCATGTGAGTATTACAGATAACACACATAGGGCTATTATAATGATGTAACTTGATTTTCAATATGAGAAACACATGGGAAACTTTATTGACTAATTTTCTGTATTACATTAGTTTAGTATCACATCTTTACAATTTCAAGGTAATGAAATCTACTCATTTCTAGACAATCAGAAATGCCAGGGCAAATTAAATGTGAGGATTTAGTTTTGCATGTGGCATATGCCTTCAATTCCAGCATTCAGGTGGTGATGGTAGGAGGGTTATAAGTTTGAGGCCATACTTGACAACAAAATATGGTGTATTCCATACTTGTCCTGGTGAGTTCCAGGCCATCCTGGGCTATGTTGTGAGATTCGGTTTTGAAAAACTACCCATCAGCAATAGAAACAGAAGCTTCTGGGATTCACTGAGATCTAGAGTGTTAGGCCCCAGGTACAGGTGAGCCAACCATTTTTCAAGAAGGATAATAACCCAAAATAGGGATGGCCAAGATTGGGGAAAGCTGAGAAGAAAGCGTCTGAATTAAGAGAAGAGGGAGAGGGTGTTGTATGGATATTGTAGACAGAAGTCTTGTAAATGGGCAGAACATAATTGAGACAGAATGGAAAAGGAGGTGATGACTCTGAGGCCACCACCATGATCAACATCAATCTGCCTAACACTGAAGAACTGTGTGTGGAAAAACAAGGGCTCAAAATGAATGTTTTTATCCTTTCCAATATACTATCAAACACAAATGCTATAGGCCCGAAGCCAAAGATTATTCTTGGACTGGCTCTTTTCCAGTGCTCTAAATTTAACCAGCTGGGATTCTTAAGTGCCAGCTTGCTCAACCCTTTGAAGTATAGAATTTGTCTTTTAATAATAAATCTGAATTTCACTTCAGTGGTGGAAAAGACAATGCCTTCCTATCAAAGAAATAAGTGTCTCCTGGAGCTAGATAATGATCAGGGCTAAAAGAAAGATGGCAGCATGATTTGAAGTAAACAGCACATACACATAGACATGCCCATAATAAAGCATGTGAGTCTTAGGAGTCATGTGGGCACCATTGTCAGCCCACGTGTCTTAACTTCATTGTATGTGTATGTATGTATGTATATATGTAGGTATATATATATATATTGTATGTGTGCATTATATACATATATATGTATTATTATATATGCATAAGCACACATATACTTATATGTATCATATGCCTCATATATAATTTTAGGAAAACATAAAATAAGATGGTTCCTTGAGGTTTTATCAGACAAATCTTGGTGTTATTTGTCTCTCCTCTGTATTGATCTCCTTCCTTCCTGCATCACTACAAAAACCCCAGTATCAGACATGAGAAACCCTTTAAAGGATGGGTCAGCATAATTCAGGTGACTCTGAAAACAATATAGATTATCAGTATAGCCCCTGGTTGGCTCTCAAGGGTTGAAGGTGGGCCATTATTGCTGAAGAAGCTGGATTTTCCTGAAGTCTAGCTTCCAGTGGTTCCACAGAATGCTATGCAAGCTGCCAAAAGAGGGAACAATCTTTCTAAGGGGCAACATATATAAACTATGGCAATTATTAGCATGGTAATATATTCTTTAAGGTGTAAGGTGTAGCATGTTGATAACAACCAAACGCTGTGTCATTTAACTCAAAACCCACTCAAAAGGAGGGAAATCTTGCCCGTCCTGGAAATCTCGGCAGCCGCCTGGGACTAGTGAGGTCATTACTTCAGAAAAGAATCCACTACTGCCACTTCACAAGAATAGCACAATGCCTTACTTCATTCTAAATCTTATACACACAGATAAGCGTATATATCATCCCTCACCAAATAAACTTTTCTCTGCAGCAAATGGAGAACATCACAGAAAACCACATCTAGATACAATGCAGAGATCAAAGAATTGTGGGGAGTCCAGTCCGAGGAATATCTCAGTATCACAGCTCCTGCATGAGGAAGATCACAGGGAAGTTCAGGAAAGATCACAGAAGTGGTGGCAGAAAGATTGTTAGAGTCAAATACCAGGAAGTCTGTGGGGGAGCAGTCTCTCCTGGATGTGGCTACACAAACAAGTTTGGAGCAATGGAAATGCCAATAGACATATAGAGATGAAAGAGGGAATATTTCTCAGATTGAGCTCCAGCCAACTGCTGACTGTGGGAAGGAGAACTAGCTTCAACCAGGGATGATCCACATTTATGAGTCAACCAATACAGAGTGGTCAGCCTTTAAACAATATATGCACAGAAAGCAAAAAATGGACTCAACAAGTTGTGTATATATATATATATGATATTTGTGCATATATACATATGCAACAAATATAATCAGAGAAAATAAATCAGGATATTAATTTGAGAGCAGGGTCATGTAATGGGTTTGAAAATCAGTAACTGGGACGGGGAGGAGAAAGGAAAGAATTAATGTAATTCTATTTCAATGAAGAAAACATTAAAACAGTAAGGCACATGAAAAAACATCAATTTTAACATGGGTGATCTTAGATACTCTCACTGCTATCCTTTTTGTTTGCTTTGTTTTGAATCATGTGTACAAGGTGTTCTGTCTTCATGTATATATGTGCACTATGTCCCTGGAAGTAGACTTAATGAATGGCCTTTAGCTCTTATGTGAGTGTTAGGAACTGAAACTGGGTCTTTTGTAAGAGATACCAAGTTCTCTTGAGCTCTGAGCTATCTCCCAGCCTACTATTATTCTTTAGTTAAGAACCAATTGTTTAAAATAAGACGTTGAAAGAGGTGTATTTTCAGCATAAGTGGTTGCTTAAATCATGGATTTTATTCAAATTAAAGAAACTGCATTCAACTGCTGAAGGTTTAATTGGTCACTGGACAACTCTGAGCAATAGTGTACAACTGTCTGAGATTTCTCTTTAATCTGCACATCCGCTGGGAAGTCAGGTGCTCTGGTTAAGAACATCTTTGCTCTGTGCTGCTCTGCGCTGTCAAAATCAAACCCTAAAGTGGATGGAGCACAGTAGTGAACATGTTCTTAGAAATAGCAAATTAATTAAGGAATCTATTGATACTCTGAGAGCTAGCGTTTTGGTAGATGGACGGGTTGGAGACCTCAGCACTACTGATGCTTGTAAAATAACACAGTGTGGTAGACAGATGTCACGGTCTCGAGATGGGTGTCTGATGTCTGGAACGAGTGGAAACTGGTCTGTGCAGAGGAAGGTGTTTCCTATCATGAGGTTCTTCCAATTCATTTTCCTTTGCAAATGTATAGGGTGCTAAATTAAAAAAAAATCCAAGCAGATTTAGCAGGTTTAAAACACAGCAATGATTCATGATGTTTTATACATTGAGATAACCTACAATTGACAGAACGCTCTTATAATTTTGTAATATAGTTCGGAAACTTTTCTCTCTATAAACACATGTAGGTGCATGTTCATATACTTTCTAATGCTATGGAAACGGTGAGCTGACGTGTAGCTCAGTGGTATAATTTTCTAGCATGTTTGAAGCCTGGTGTTCCATATTTAGTCTAATAAAAATGGGAGTGAAAAATATCATGTAACATCTTCCATATCCTTTAAAATACTACACTTTACAGCATTTTCCATAATAGTAAACACAAGCCACTTATATCCTATCATAGAGTCGATCTGTGCTCTGTTTAACCAAGTGGGGGAGGCTGTTTGAGATGTCTTGAAGTTTTCATTACTAAAGATGAAGCATAATGAATAGCAGAACTACTTATAAAAGCCCTTGTATTTCTTTTCTTAAGAATGTCTTGTTCATGTCATCTGCTAATATTACTAGATTGGCAGTACTTTAAAATTTGACTATTGAAACTGCCATTCTTTTGTAATATGAATAATAGCTACTTTAAAGTATAAAATAATTAAAACATTATTTTACATCATTTACATGGTTTAAAACATATATCCTCATCTATAAAAATGACATAGTATGGTATATATGTCTTAGGGTCTTTCATTCCTTCAACCCAAAATGGTCATTGTGTTTTCAAAGTGACCAGATACTTCCACAGAGATAATTTGTGTTGTATCTCCCCCAGCCCCATGCAGGAGATAATGGGGCTGTATTAGTGGGATATGGTGGTTGTCCTTTCACAGTGATGAAGAAACAAAACAAAACAAAAAACCAAAACAGCAACAGCAACAACAACAGCAGCAGCAGCAACAACAACAAAACCCTAAACCAGGAATACTTCAAAGTGGTCTGCTGAAAAATTTCACCATCAGGCTAATCAGGTGGATGCAATGTCTATCACAGTGGCCCACAAAGGGAGGCCAGAGGACTGGGTCACAGTGACTTTGAAAGAGGCTCCCAATCTGCAGTCTTGGCAAGGAACAGAAAAATGAAACTGACCCAGTGATCATTAAGAGATGCTTACAGAGAAGCTCCTTTGGCTTTTCAGTGAAGCAAAACTGAGAAAACAAAGCCTCTCCCATGAGGGAGGCCACATCTCTCTAAGGACACAAATTGAGAAAATCCTGCTGGAATAACAGAGGGAGGGGTAGGCATTGAGTCACATGGGGCTCAACAATGGGAACAGCCCAGGGCATCAAACAGTAAGAGGTCAGTAAAGAATGGAGAACAGGATTAACACAGTTGCCTTTGCCATCTAATTTCTTGACTTGTAGTAGAAAAAGTATTTTCTGCTATAAGAGAACCTTAAAGTTATGCCACCGTGAGAAAAGAAAAGAAAGGAAAGCCACACTCAGATAGGCTCAGTTATCAATATGAAGGAATGTAGTGTTTGCTTATGCAAATGCTTGATAGGCCAAGCTGCTTTGAAAGTCCCAAATCTACTATACTAGGAGATAGTTCAGAAACACTGAATGTCACACCCTATGGAAACATTATGTCCTGAGTAAGAGTGGTAGTATGCTAGCCACTTTGTCCCAAACTTTTCTACTTGAAATATGCCCTTGAAAGAGAAAAACAAGAAGAAAACACCCAAGACACCAAATTAGAAACTTAAAAAAAAAGTACTTAGTGCTATAAAAAAACCTAGTTGTATAACATCCTAAGGATGAATTTTAAGTACATTCAAGTCTTGAGGCAGGCAGCACCTGCCTAGTTCAGATACACTTTAATTTCTGATTTGACTTTCAGAATGTCTGGAGGCAAGGAGTAAACAACAGTGATCTCAAGATGCTCAAAGGTGAGAGGAGATTTCCCTTCAGAATGGAAGACAGGTCACAGACTGGGAGAACCATCAAAGGAGACTTACTGGTTTGGAGGACAGAATGGCTGAAGTCATTCTGACCCTTAATTAAAGAATGTTTCAGACACACATGTGTGATTGGGCTGATTTTTAGGCATCCTCTCGACAATGTGGTTGGCAGATTTGTCTGTCTTATGTCATTCAACTATCTTTCTCCTTGTTTAGGAAAGCAGCTTTCTTTGTTCAACAAACCAAACCAAACCAAACCAAACATCCAAAACACACTAAGAAGAATTATTTTGAATATTTTGTTAGATCTAGGATTGAACAAATAATTGAAGGCATAAGAGGAAAAAACAGTGCCTCTTTGTCATATGTGAATGGGGCTATGCTAAATACTTCAACCTCGCCCTGCTTTGATGAGGGCATGGTAGATGTAATTACCGCAAAATATAGTCATTGCATCAAACTTTAGTGGCTGTCTCGTTTCCACTGATTTACTTTTGATTTTTTAGGACACTAGGAATTAGGTTATGATATTTGGCTGTGGAACTCATTCTTCAACTTATTAGAAGCTAATGGCATGAGATGAGTTATGTAATGAAAAGAGAATGGACAAGACCTGTGTTGCACTGGGATGGGAGAACTGGGTAGGATGGAGCCTCAGCTCAGAAACATCTGCAACTGAGCAGCTGATACGATTCTCTTACCTGCTGGTTGCTTTGTACAGTGCATCTCCTCCATCACCAACTTCTTGGTACCCACTACACTAATCCTGTTCATTCAGGAAGACCACATGCTTCCATTCTGCCTTCCCACCATATTGTGCCCTGTCACTTTCACAGAGAGATGGCTGGCTAAGTCATGTATGGCTTATCATAGATGATATGTATCAGACTCCTCCTTGGTTTTAAAACACTATTCTCCAAAGCCAGTGAGTTCCGAGGCGAAATACTACTGTGATGGCTGATGTTGATTGCCTATTTGATAGGGTCTAGAATCACCTTGGATATAAACTGGATGTGGCTGTGAGGCATTTCTAGTCTTGAGTTAACTAAGGTGAGAATACCTACCTAAAGGTGGGTGGCACCATCTCATAAGCCTGGGTATCTGATAGAATAAAAATGAGAAGGCAAGTCCAGCATCAGTAAACGTCTTTCTCTGCTTACACATGCAGAGGCGTCCGTGCTGGAAGTATAAGCTGTGGGACACTTTAACAGTGTTTTCTTTGCTTCCTCTCTGAAAATAATTTCATCGCCCTAGTCTGTGTGCATCCTCACATAGTTTGCTTTGGTGAATGGAATATGGATGGAAACAATAAGTTTCCTGGAGATCATGCCATTGTGCTCCCCTTGTTCTCTAACCACCTCTGCTAAGAAAAAAAATGCACATTCTGGAGAGAGGCTTTTAAGCTTAATGAAGAAATTAGGAGATGTAGATCTCTGATAAACTTACACCTGGCGTATGTAGTGAATACAAAATTTGGATTCTTCTACATTCCAAGTTTAATACTTTTCTTAAAGCTCCTAGGATACCATTGGTTTATTACAGTAGCAAAGCCCTAATATAGCTAGAGAAGATATAATTAAAGTTAAAGATTTATAGTAGCAATGTGTCTTCTTTATAGTCAGTGTTTCCCTGCTATACTTCTATATATCCAGTTTAACACATATAATCTTAATGTAAAGAAATTACTATTTCTTTAGAAAGAAATATACCCATTGTAAAAATCCTCCATCATCCCATTTGTTTCTTTGGTTGTCAGTTCTAGGTTCTGACTGGCTGTGTGTCCCATGGACACAGTCTTCTAGGAGGACTGGGTTGTTAATTTGGTGGCTCCCTTTGATATATTGTTGTTCTAAACTGACAGTGCCTGCCTCACAGGCTGTGCCAAAGGATGTGGAAGAGAAAGGTCTTGTCTCAGCAGGACCTCCTTTGCAATAATGGGTGATGGGCTTTGGAGTTCTTTGAACAGCCGTTCCCTATTACCACCTTTCTAACTCTCAGTGGTCTGCATCTTGCCCCATCTCTGGGAATAGTCAGTTGCATACTCTCCTGCTTCTGAGGGGCTTTGTGCTACCCAGTGGGTCACCTGTGGCACTTGGTGCCTTTCAGATGCATTATGCATACAGCATCGCATCACTTCTTGACTTCTCCCCTCTCAGATTCGTTCTCCTCATTTAATTTCCTCAGATCAGCTGCCATCATGCTTTCTTTCATCATTCTGCCATCATATTCCCAGGGCCCTACAGTCGTTTTGAGTTGTGCCGCTTTCTTTTATATCCCTGGCATGAGAGCGTGTCAAATAAAAGTACAATAATGCCTTCCCTACCATTTTCTAGATTTCTACCAATTTCAGCTACCCCATAATTGGGAGGGAACCAGAATACCAGGTTGGAGTACAAGATGAAAAGGGGAAAAAGCTGTCATCAGTGTGGTTGCCATCAACACAGAGCATCGCTGAAAGGTGACGTAATTTTCTCAACCTCACTCACAGCTAAAACAAAACCCAAAGGTTCTGAAGTGACTTGAACAAGGTAGGGCAGTCCATAAGTAGTGGAGGCAGGATGCATTTCCCTATATGGCTCTGATCCTCTTTAGAAGGGGTAGGGATACAGAAATTAAATGAGGGAAAATGCAAAGCTCTGCATGATTTGGATCAAGTTACTTCATCTTCCCCGTTAATGGAGGCGGTAAGCTTATTTGACTCTAAGGCATTCTATGATCTGAAATCATTGCCCTAAAACCTGAACACTTGAATCTATGAGAGAAAACTAGAGGAATTTCTTTAGTCCATTCTTCTTTTCCTTAGTTTCCAAGAGTTTTTCTTACCTGGTAGAGAATAGTATCCCCCTTTCAGTCTAAATTTAACCCATGGCTAATTGTCTGCATTCTAAATGCTCTGATTTATTCAGCACTCCATACATAATCCTTCCTTCCTCACATCTAACTTCTCCCCACGTAGTCGTAGTCTTTTCTTCTACACACAACACATTCAGAAACTCCTGGACCTATTAAAATAGACAGTCTATTCCCAACTCACTGTTATGCTGCATTATGTGGTTTTATAAGCTAGCTTGAGGTTTTTTGTTTTTTTTAAATGGAGTAAAATCCAGATAACATAAAATTTGCCATTTTATCCCATTTTAAAGTGTACAATTCCACGGCTTTTTGTGCACTGACAGGCTTTTGCCGCTGTTAGCACCATCTCAGTGTAGAATATTTTCACCCCCCTCAAAGAAAGCTCAAATGCATTAAGCGGCCCTGCCTAACTCTCCTATCTATGCCCTGCCCCTCTCAACTCTGGAAATGGCGAGTCTGTTTTCCATCTGTATAGATTTGCCTCTTCTGGAAATTTCATAGACTGTGTGGGCTTTTATATTTGGCTCTCCCACTTAGCATAATGTGTTCAGTGTTCGTTCTTGTGCTTATAGCCTAGCTTTTATTTTATTTTATTTTATTTTATTTAACACTTACAGCCTATTCTCATGGTTCCTATTTCCTCATCTCCATTTACTGTGTACACATTTGACCTAACTTTTATGATGGAGTCCTTGACACCTCACACTAGAGGCCATTTCCTTCCTGGGCATCACGCGGACAAAGGTTCTTTGGTGTACCTTCTTTTCAGGCATGCCTTTCTTTTTCTAGAATTTACCATACTCATATTTTTCAGAGTTCTTGCGGGAGCCAGTGATGCTTTATTTTCTCTGTTTAGACCAGTCACATCACTCCAAGGATTCAATTGGCACACGTTAACCAGTCACAGCAGCAGTTATTTATTTATCTGGTTATGTGTAGCCCCCATAACTCCTGTAGTACTGAATTACCAATCCCTGCATCTCTTGGGGTTGACTCTTGTCTCCATCTGCCAGCCATGCAACTTTAATATGACTCAGGAGACAAGCTCCTGTGGCATGATTCAGCCCAACTAAACAGACAGAAGGGAGACATATGACTCACGCTGGAGCAGACAGAACACACTCCTAGAAATCTGTAATTGGACCCAAAGAGGGAAGTATAGTTAGGCTTTTTTGATGCACCTGGTCCTACAGCAAATGAGGCTTGTGGCCACAAAATCATGGTTTTGTCAGGTAGCTGAAGTAACGAGGAGAGATGTGTCAGGAGAGTGAGTCCTTTCAATCCCAGATCTTAGCCTATTTCTTGGGCATGGCTGTGTCTCTACTCTTGGTCCCCAGCTGGTCATTTCTTAAATATATTATCAACTTAGAGTAGTTATTTCTAAAAGAATGTGACTATAACTGATGCTTAAGAGTACACATGCTTTCTTCATCTTTGCTTTCCCTATCCAGTTCTGGATACTGCATAGCGTCCTTGGTGATACATGTTAAAGATGGCTGTCTCTAAATGACCCCATGAGGTAGAACAACTTTCCTATGCCCACATTCCAAACCTGTTGATGCCAACTGAGGAAGAACTACATTCATGATGTTAGGCTTCTGAGATTTGGAGCATTAGCTATAGCAGCTGTAAAAATATTACCTGCCATACTAAAATTTTGTCTAAAATTAAGCAGAATCAACTGCCCAGAATCTTTCTTTATCTTATATTCTCTATTCTAGCAAATGGCTCTAAAGTCCATTGAGTCAAAAGTCCTGTAATAATGAAAATTTCCATGTTTTGTGATTTCTATAATTTCCATATCTACTTATTGACCAACTGTTATATATTGGTTTAGCATATTAAAAACCTTCCATCATCTTCTCAGCATTACTATAGATGTCAATCAGTCTATTTCTTGGATGTAGGGTAGGTTATCAGAACAAAATCCTTAGTTTTAGGTTAAACCTTGTAAAAGTGTTCTTCTTAGAATAAGAACTTACATTTAATATTTCTTCTGAAAAATGTAAATGACTCTTTGATATCATCCAGTTGAAATTATCAAATTTTATTTTCTTCCTACTATCACAGCTTTCTTCTAGCAAATCAATATAATTATTTCTTGAGCACTAGTTGCTATGACAGTGGCCTTCTTACCAATCAAAGCTGGTTGGATAAGGCTGAGGGATAAATACTTGACCCGAAACAGTACTCTAGTGAGTGTAGACAACTGTGGACAGCAAACACTCTTGATATTATCTACAGTTTGTGATTTCTTGACTTATTCAAGTTTTGTATCTTATGGAGTTTGGGAATCAAGAGAAACATAGTAATAGTGTCATAGAAAAATAGACTTATATTGAAGTCTACTGAGTGGAGCCATCCTTGAGTAAGTTAAAAAGTTAAGAAGCAGTAG
Source organism: Apodemus sylvaticus (assembly GCF_947179515.1). Lineage (NCBI taxonomy): Eukaryota > Metazoa > Chordata > Mammalia > Rodentia > Muridae > Apodemus > Apodemus sylvaticus. Next base: position 42,317,022 of record NC_067480.1, read on the forward strand.
GGACTGCCCTGAGCAGTCCCTGGAGCTATAGAGCAGAGGGAGGAGTTGGAAGGAGGGAAGACTTGTATTTAGGCACTATGAGATAAATCGAAGACCAAGAAATGTAAAATCTCTGGATCCGGAGCCATAGCCAAGCATTTGGGAGGAGATGAGTTTTCCTGAAGTAGCCAGAGTATCAACAAACTTAGAGCCATTGTCGATTGATCAATACTTCACTTTTGAGTGAGACTCAGTCGCTTATTTTATGATAGATTTTCTGGGTTTCTTCACTCTTCTACGTGTTCTGATAAAATTCCAACAGAGAAATAACACTGAGCATGGCAGCTTGGTTGCTTGTCCTTAAATGATACCATGGTCTACTAAGCACTGTGTCTCTCCTCTGCCTGTTTTCTGTTTTCCCTCTCAAAACCATTCTTATCAGATGCTTCAGCCATGCCAGGCACCACTGCCTTCTTCATACCGGGTCCTCCAGGAATTCATACCTTTTTGTGAGTGGCATCTTGTTTCATGGGAGAGCCCTTCATTTTCAGTTCATTCCTATTCATTCTTAAAAATATCTCCTGGGAGCTCTGCCAATCCTTGTTTCCTCCTACATGCTTGGGGTTGTATATATTGCTCCATAGCACATTGGGTATGCTGGCATCTTGTTGCTAATTCTCCCTAGGCTAATCTCTTTGTCTCCCCTGTAGGCACACAAGTCTTCTAAGGGTTTAATTATGACTTGTTCTTCTTCTATATCTAACATCTGGGCAGAAACTGACATATAATAGGATCCCTGGGTAACAATTAAATACCTTCAGTTCTTCAAGGCAACAGTTAGTGTATAACAGCAAATATCATATGGAAATTATTAAATTAATTCAGGGAGTCCTAACAAAATGCTATAGACTGGTGGTGGTTTCTTTTATCACAAGTCCAAAAGTTGGACATCTGTGCTCATGAGGCCAGAGGTTGGTTTCTGTTGGAGATTCTCTCCTTGGCTTGTAGGTGACTGTCATCTTCTGGATCTTCACAAACTTTCCCCTCTCTGTGTGTCAGTGCTCTGACCTCTTCTTCTTAAAGGAACGCTGGTCATAAGATATTGGGGTCTACACCAATCACCTCATTTTTGCTTCCTTATCTCTGTTAAGATTTCATTTCCAAATTATCCATGTATTTAGAAACCAGAGGGTGAGACCTCAACAAGTAAGTCCTTTCAAACTTTGTATGTTGGCTCTTTTCTTGGAACTTCTGGGCTCTAATTTACATTGAAGTGGGAAACAAGCTAAAAGCAAAGGCAATTTAAATCAGAGACAGTAAGAGTCTAGAGTTAGCTAAGTCTAGGGGCAGTATGCTTCCGTATGTTAATGTTTCTAGTTCACGTGAATGTGGGTCAGCAGGTTACTGGCCCCTATTTATAATGGCTGATTCTCTAAGTTCATGCAGACAGGTATAATTCATGGGGCACTAGACACTGTTCAGAGCTTCTATGATGTTGCCATCTGAACAAGACGGTCTGCTTGGGGGCATGGAAAGAATTAAATTTTAATGTTTTAGATCAGTTTCACCCTCTGGTCTCTTGAGATATTTTATTAAAAAGGTGACTTTTTTAGTAGGGCTTAGTCTTGAGTGATGAGAGTCAGGAGCTGCAAGCTTCACCCCTGCTCCCCTCCCTCACTGCATGCTCTTCTTTGAGCCTCTTGACCTCTCTTTGGCTCAAGGTACTCTCTGTAACAGAGAATGGTGTCTGTGCCACTCTTTGTCAGCGGTTGTGATAAGTAAGCAAGCAAGAGGGCCCTCCCTGGGCATGCAGTATAGCTTGCTCTATACATGCGATATAGCTATACATGTGATATAGCTATATATGCGATATAGCTATACATGTTATATAGCTATGGCTATGCTTTCTTCTCATGCACACAGGATCTACAGCCTTAGGTAACATGGGAAGGAGGAATTTTGAATTACTCTAAATGAGATAGCCAAAGAAGAAATAAACCAGCTAGTAGCAGAGCATAATCTATTGTACCACTAATCATTTACTTCTGCAAGTAAGCTCTTTCAGATTCTGCTATATTTTTTTGATAACAGTTGTGTGAAAGTGAAAATTCCCTACTTTTTATTTCTTTCCAATTTACTGGTCCATTCATGTTGGAATGATAACTCAGTTAAGCACCGGAGAGCAAAAGTTGAAACAAATTGGGGCCAGAGAGATCACTCAGTTTACAAACACTTGCTTTTATAGTGGAGGATCTAAGTTCATTTCCATAGCACTTAGCTGGCAGGCTACAACTGTCTGTAGTTCCATTTCCACAGTGCCCAATGCCCTCTTCTTGCCTGCATTGACACAAAGCATGCATATGGTAAACATTCATACACATAAAAATATCTTTAGTCATTAGGGAAATGCAAATCAAAACAACCCTAAGATTTCATCTTACACCAGTCAGAATGGCTAAGATTAAAAATTCAGGAGACAGCAGGTGTTGGAGAGGGTGTGGAGAAAGAGGAACACTCCTCCACTGCTGGTGGGGTTGCAAATTGGTACAACCACTCTGGAAATCAGTCTGGCGGTTCATCCGAAAACTGGGCACCTTACTTCCAGAAGATCCTGCTATACCACTCCTGGGCATATACCCAGAAGACTCCCCACCATGTAATAAGGATACATGTTCTACTATGTTCATAGCAGCCCTATTTGTAATTGCCAGATGCTGGAAAGAACCCAGGTATCCCTCAACAGAAGAGTGGATGCAAAAAATGTGGTATATCTACACAATGGAGTACTATTCAGCCATTAGAAACAATGAATTCATGAAATTCTTAGGCAAATGGATGGAGCTAGAGAATATCATACTAAGTGAGGTAACCCAGACTCAAAAGGTGAATCATGGTATGCACTCACTAATAAGTGGATATTAACCTAGAAAACTGGAATACCCAAAACATAATCCACACATCAAATGAGGTACAAGAAGAAAGGAGGAGTGGCCCCTGGTTCTGGAAAGACTCAGTGAAACAGTATTCAGCAAAACCAGAACGGGGAAGTGGGAAGGGGTGGGTGGGAGGACAGGGGAAGAGAAGGGGGCTTGCGGGACTTTCGGGGAGTGGGGGGGCTAGAAAAGGGGAAATCATTTGAAATGTAAATAAATTATATCGAATAATAATAAAAAAAAAAAAAAGATAATTACTCAAAAAAAAAAAAAATATCTTTTAAAAATAAAAAATGTCTTTAAAAAAATCAAACAAACAAACATGGCTACCCTAGTCCCAGGATGGAGAAATGTATGGTGTGTGTGTGTGTGTGTGTGTGTACATGTATATATGTGTATATATGTATATATGTGCATATATGTATATGTATGTGTGTACATGTATATATATGTATATATGTGCATATATATATATGTATGTGTGTATGTATATATGTGTATATGTGTGTCTATATGTATATATGTGTATATATGTATGCATCTATATGTGTATATATGCATATGTCTTTATGTGTATATGTATACAATGCATATGATATGATGTGCATGATGTGTATATATACAGTATATCTATATGTATATATGTAGTACTCCTGAAGGAAGAATGAGTCAAATGTGTGAATTTTTACCTCCTGCCACACTTCCTGGTCTAAGAGCCATTGGGACAAATGAAACCCCTACATTAATATTTATCTTTAGGGCCAGCTTATAAAGAAGATATTTTATTATATTTTTAATTTTTTAATATATGTTTTATTCTATTATGTTCCAGATAAGGAAATAGGAACTCACAGGTATTGAATTACTAGTGTAAGAATGCACAGCTGATATCAGGAAACAGATGTCAAATCCAGGATCTTCTCTTTAACTCTGTACACAGCTCCCCTGTCTACTCGTATTTAAGATATAGAGCTCTATAAGTAGGAGATGGTTGTTTCTTATGTCCCTGCTTTATAGTCATTCATTGCAATAATTGCACAGCAGTTAGCAGCTTATGGAAGCGGAGATTTCCTATATCACCATCTTCACTTTCTTCACAAAAACTGAAGTTGAAAATGTAGTGGAGAAAGTCGAAGTGTTTAAGCCAAAGAGAATGCAAGATTGGACAGTGTCACCACCCTGATGCCAAGAATCTTTGAGACCATGCATCTCACAAAGAAAAAATTTAATTATGAGAACTACAACACAAATCTTGCCATGTCATTTTACATTCAACCACGTTTCAATATCTTTTAAAAACCATTTTTGAGATTGTAATACAATTACATCATTTTTCTCTTCCCTTCCCCCTCCCATACACCCCTCTTTGCTCTCTCTCAAAGTCATTGCCTCCATTTTCATGAATTGTTTTTATGTGAGACTTTAAAATAATTGTGCCAGAATCCAGTTTTTTTTTTTCATTTAAAAATCTGTCTGATTTCTGTCCTTTGCAGCATATTTGGACTGAATCTGTATGTAGGCCTCACTAAACTAGGTTCTCCCCTACAAAGCTGCCTCCACGTGGCATATTCTTTAGTACTGTTTTATGAGTTCTTTTCCTGCCTTGGCTGGCAAATGTCTGACATTGCTGACAGAGGGAATTGGGAAATCCGTAACTGGGTACTTAGGATAATCCCAAATGCCTAGACTTTGAAGGGCTGTCTGAAGACATTTGGTTCAAAGTCTTTACTCATCAGGCTTGCTGGAACAGTTTTGTATTCTGAGTTACTCAGATTTTAAAAGTAAAAAAAAAAGAAAGAAAGAAAGAAAGAAAAAGTTGGAGTGGTGGCTCAAAAGTAGACCATTTGTCTAGTGTGTTCAAGGTTCTGGGTTCAGTATTCAGTACTGACAAAGGAAAGGAAAGAAAAAAAAAGACTTTGTTGTAAGGAAAAGTGTTGAGACCTGGAATGGTATATCAGGTTACTCAAAGTCACCCAATTAGCTAGTGCCACATCTTGGAGAATAATATAGACAGCCTGGATGAAGGGTATGTACCCTAAAATCTATTTTTACAGTTTCAGAACAAGACATTTTCAGATATAATTAGGGGAAAGTTGCTTCTGATGGTTCTGACCCAATGACTGGTGTCCTTAGAAGGAGAAAAGGAAGACACAGGGCTCTGTGTAGGGGCAGGGCACATAGAGAGGGATGTGGAGACAATACTGATGTTTCTCCAAGGCTAGGGGCACCAAGAGTCACTGGAAACTCAACAGGGGAAGGAAAGATTCTTTCCTTAAATCTCCCAACCTCTTCACCTTAGATTTTCATCTCCAAAAAGTAAGCAAATGAATGTCTATTGTTTTAACTCAGTCTACAGCACTACTGTATGATAGTCTCAAGAAAGCCAAACAGTCCCTTCTGCTTGACCATAGCATTCGCCACATGCATCCTTATTACTAAAGAATTCAAGGCAATCTGCTATGCCTGCAGTCAGGAGTCTCTTCTTGAAATATGAAGGACAGCGTTCGAGTCTGTAAGCAAAGCATCTCTTCCTCTCACACCTGACAAACACACTTACGATTGTTTTTGTTCCAATTAGCTACAAGTCAACTTAAATCACATCACAGGAAGCAGTGATCTATTTAAATTCAGTGTAAATGCACCACTGCTTGTTTTCATATCAGACAGGGCTAAATGTGGAGAAATTACTTCCTAGGTGTCCTGGGTTTTGCAATTTAGAATTGATAAAGACACACTCCACTGGAAGTTATAGGGAGAGAAATACTGATATTCTGGGCACCAAATCTCTAAATAATTAAAGAATTGACTGTCATAGTGGAATATTGAAAATTTTCCTATCTATCCACATATTTATGCATCTATTATTTTTGGCTTTGAATGTTTTTCTGGCCAAGAATAATTAAAACTGAAAGCATAACAGAAAAATAAAAGTAGTTAAGCAATTGACTCAAATTATTCTATTATGGCTTACCAGAGTCCAAATTCATCCCCTGCTCCTCCTTTATCTGCCTTCTTGGACGCAAGAGTAATGGACTTAATTTGCACTCAATCCATGGTCAGATAGAGCAGGGAATGTTGAGAGTTTTGCCTTCTGACCAGGAATGTCATTTTATGGGGTCTCACTTTTGCTTTAGATATAAGCAAGCAGCTGGTTAGAACTTCCCATTGCAAGTCCGCTCTCTGTGAGGTGGGGGAGCTAGCAGAGGGAGAGTAGATTGATTTCAAGCCCAGTATATCTGCAGAACTGCTGCAATTAAAGAAGAAGAGAGTAGAAGCAGTAGGTGTGGATCTGGAGTAGCTTGAGAAGCCATGTCTAAGTGCTTTTAGTGAAATCCTTGGACATTTCCACTCACCAGAGAATGGGTAAATATATATTCAGTAAAATGGATATCAAAGAGAATCAGAATGTGAAAACACATGTGCGCGTGTGTGTGCACACATGCGCACGCACACACACACAAGTATGGCCACGTATAGACATACTCATATACATGTACAGGTAGATTAAAATCAGTAATAAATGTATACTTAAAACATCTTAATTGTATTTCTCAACCAGTTTACAGAAACATGGAAGCATAGTTATTGCTTTTTATTCCTTTCATTTACTTAAGTCTTTAAGTATGACATTAGGAAGGAAGAGGCAACCTCTTCAGAGTCAGTGAGGAAGGCACTGGTTCCTGTGCCAAAGAACCCTCCTGGAGAGGGGATTAAAAATCATCCTTATTTGGGAGGAATTAATTTGCTTTACACACCTTTGGGTTTCTATTTAAATCTATTAAATTATTAAAAACCTTCATTAGACATGGGTTTAGGTTTCATTGGAGAACTTTGGGGAGCTAAGGGCCTAAGGCTAAGAATCTTGTTCTCAGGGCAGACATACCAAAAGCTATTTTCTGTGCTAAGCTCAAACTGTTTATGGCTTTTTATAATATGTATATTTATTTTATTCTTCTTCTTCTGTATATCTTCTGAAAATAGTTAGCCAATGATTCAATTGACATCATTACTGTGTATTTTGTATGTGCTATAACACATGCAGTTCATTTGTTCTTTTGGATATGTTTCCCCGGTTTTTTGCATTATCATACATATACAAACAATCAACAAAGAATTTAAGGTAGTCCTGGCACCAGTATCAAGGAGATGCCATCCACAAACATGGCAATGAAGAGCCTTCTTCTTTCATAAGCAAGGAAATATGATAGTGCTGATGCTATCTCATTGCAAATTATAAGCCACATCAATATTTCCGTAATTGAAATCAGGCTTGTTTCCCATTCTGACTATATAGTGGATATAAAATCTAAAAGACAATATCTCCACTGAAGCATATTATTTGTAGTGTTTTCAAACACACCATGTCACAACTCTTCTGGTCTGCCCTGACCTCACTCACAATGCTTCAGTCAGCTGTCATCTCAGTGCTAGATCAAAAATTACGTTATGGGGCTGGAAAGGTAGCATTGCAGTTAGGAGCACTGGGTGCTCTTAGGACCTGAGTCTGATTCTCAGCATCTACATGACAGCTAATGGATTTCTATAACTTCAGGCCCAGGTGATCTGTTGCCATCTTCTGGCCTCTGTGGGCACTTCATATATGCAGGGTATAGGCATGCAGCCATGGAAGCACCCAACACATAAAAAGTAAAGGCAAAAAAATTGCAACATGTACAATTCTGTGGCGGAGGGCTGGTTGTCAGCTGGACCTTTTCTTCCTCATAGTCTCTTATAAGTCTCTGGGCTAGCGTGGTATTTCTCCCTGATGTCAGGAGGTTTCAAGACAAGGGCAAGAGAAGTACCAGAGGGGTTGGAGGACCAGCTTCCTAGAGATAAGCTTCTCTTTGTTCCTAGAGTCATTCCATTGGTCCAGGACTCTGTATTTGTCCCTAGGTTATAATAACGTGATGGCTGTCCCCGCTTGACTACATCTGGAATTAACTAAAACCCCCAAAATGGAAGGCACACATATGAGGTAGTTTTGTATAATTTGAGGTGGGAAAATCTACTTCTAATCTGGATATTTGAGGTGGGAAGACATATCTTTAATCTAGATCTTCTGAGGTGGAAAGATTTTCTTCTAAGGGCTACAAGTTCTGCTAGAACTCTCTATATAAGAACACAAAAGAAGGAAGCTTTTGCTCTTTGCCTGCTTACTCTTCTTGCTTTGCTAGCAAGTCCAGTCCTTCAGTAATATTAGAGCATAGATATACATATACATGCATATATATATATATATATATATTTGTATATTCTATCCCTATACAGATGCTTAAGTTTCTGTTACTCTCGTGAACACCGACTAGATGAATTAGTAAACAAATGTCTTTATCCTCTGTTGTCATAGACTCCTAGATATTTGTTTATCCATCAGAAGTAAATCTCTTGCTTTGTTTATCTTGGCACAAGGACTTATGGATAATGGCCATTCTTCACTGTACTGTTTTATTAGCTCTGGCCACAGAACTAATTTATATCCAATGAGGTGTAGGTGGATGTGTGTACAGTAAGAAAGGAAATATGTCTATTTTTGTTCCTTCCTCCTTTCCCCAGCAGGAAGCACAGATATTTTGAATCCTGATCTAATATAATTGTTTTGGATCATAAAATGACCTTAAGAAAGTCGATAATGTGTAGAGGAACAACAGGACAGTAGGAGCCCAGGCTCTTCAGTTCAAGAACAGTTCTCTCAGTCCTGAACTGAATTCTTCTGGCTTGTTTGAATGTAAAAGGAGATACACAGTTCTCAGCTGTACATGATTCTGGGGGATTTTCAAATATTTGCAGATGAACCTGGTTTCTTCCACAGCTCCTCACTGTATAATTAGAGAGTCACTTCAAATGTTCTGAATTCATTAATTTGTTGCCGGCACTTCTTCCAGCATCACTTAGGCATGGAATCTGATGATCTTTTTGCATTTAGTCAAGCACAACTTAAGAAAATATTACCAACACTAATGACTTTTGGATTTTTTTAAAGTTTTGTTAATTGGAGTTATCTATCTCTTTTATTAGCATACAAAATCAAGACTTAGTCATCATTTTTCAAAATACTAAAACATGAAAATGAGTACAGTTTAATTGGATGTAATTTTTATACTGTTCATATGATTTCCAGATTATATTGAAAAAAGTGAATCGCAGAGTAGTCAGTTCCTTGGGAGGATGAACCTTTCGCAAGCTTCATATTTTTAATTGCTTTATTTCAGTTGATGGAAAAATGACATAAAAACTCAAAGTTTTAAAATCTACCCATACAAATGTTGTGGGAAATTTTTAAAAAGATCCTGCCATCTCTCCTGCCCTGCCAGACCTCTCTCCTGCCCCGCCAGACCGCAACACCATGTCCTGGCGTGTCCTTGCCGCCAAGCTATTCTCTCCCAGCTAGCTCCCACAGCATCCCAACTGTGTTTCCTGTCTGCCATAAACTCCTGTAATTAGTGGACCCACAATCCAATAAGCAAGTAAATCAAAACTTTTAAAGCTTAATTCATCAATCAGATTTATGTATAAATAATAATTTACAAGATGTTAATACAAAAATTTTAGAGTCAATTGATAATGATAAAATTAAATTATCATTATCTTTTTTTGTTTGTTTTGTTTTGTTTTGTTTTGTTTTGTTTTTTGAGATAGGGTTTCTCTGTTAGCCCTGGCAGTCCTGGAAGTCACTCTGTAGATCAGGCTGGCCTCGAACTCAGAAATCTGCCTGCCTCTGCCTCCCACATGCTGGGATTAAAGGCATGTGCCACCACCGCCTGGCTTATCCCAATATTTCTAACCTTATAAAAACATGGCTATTTGTGGCTATTAAATGCCATGCAGGTCCCCATCCAAAGTCATCTCAGTTCTCCTTCCTTCTTTCTCCTCCTGTGGCTTCTCTGTCTCTCCAACTCCTAGCTCTGCCTCCCTTTTCCTGTCTAATCACAGGCCTTGCACTGCCCTAATGTGATTGGACAGGGAAAATCCTGCAACATTTCACCCTTTCTGTTTAATTAAAAAAAAAAGGCTTTCTCTCAAAATATAAATTGAGCACAACTATTACCATTTTGTAAATTATAAGGTATAATATAGGCCTAACACCTGGTCCAATATTTTTGTCAATAAAATTGAACACTGTCTTCTATCCTAAAAGACCTGCACCTCACTTATGTCCTGGCTTTAGATTGTAAGTCATCTGATGACTATCCTCTCAAATCTTTTCATGTTGCAGAATTTTCCCTATGTTTTTATAAGGTTAGAAATATTGGGATAAAGCTTTTGTCATTATCAGTTAGCTCTAAAATTTTTGTATTGACAAATTGTAATATTATTTATACATAAATCTGATTGGTTAATTACACATTTACAGTTTTGATTTACTTGGTTACTGGAATGTGGGTCTGCCAATTACAGGGGTTTATGGCAGAGAGGTAACACAGCTGGGGTGCTGTGGGAGCTAGCTGGGAGACAATAGCTCGGTGGCAAGGACACGCTGAGCTGGACCCAGCAGTGTTGCAGTCTGGCAGGGCAGGAGAGATGGTGGGATATTTTTTAATATTTTCTGCAACATACAAATATGATGGTTACTATTGAACATAACATGACTGGGTTGAGAAACATCTAGCTAATTAGTTTCATGTCAGGGTGTGTCTAATGTCCTTTCCTAAAAGGATTATCTAAGGCTGGAAGATTTGAATAGGGTGGTATCCCACAGGCTGAGGGTCTGAAAGATTGAATGCCCCCTAGCATACCAGATAGGTTCCTCCTTTCCTGACAAGCAGGTGTTAAATGCTTTGCTCTGCTTTACCTTTCCTGCTATGATGGACTGACATCTCTTAACCCCAGAGTCCAAGCCAGTCTTTCTTTCTTTCTGTTGCATTGGCTAGGTACTTTTCACAATGATGAAAAGTTTGACTAACCTTCTAGCTATAGGACACATATTGGCAAATTTGTAAAGTAATAGTAAAATATTATTCATTAAAATAATAAATATGGTAACAGTGTAGAAAAATATTATGATAATATATTATCATCTGTCTGCTATGAGTAGATCTGCAAAGGTATTAGAAAGTTTGTTCTGCCACTTACATAACTAACAAGATATTGTGTTTGAGAGCTAATCATGGCTGTCAAGTTGAATCTGGAATCAACTGAAATAAAAGACATTGGGTACTCTTGTGAGGAATTTTTTTGATTAGATTATTTGAACAAGGAAGACCTAAATGCAGGTGTCACCTTCTAGTGAGAAACCAGATTTAAAAACAAAACAAAACAAGAACAGCAACAAAAAAAGCCCCAAAAACATGGCAGAAAAAACTTTCCTTTTTTGCTTCTTGCCTTCACTTCTTGCTAGCAAATTCATCAATTCAATGGCTGAGATATTCTTTCACCAATATTAGGGGAAATTGCTGTGGAATGACAACATAGATTTAAAAGACTAGCAGCTCATCAAAGGTCTTCCATGCCTTTAATGCCAGGTTGGAACTGCCGAGATATCCAGCCTCATAAATGACCAGCGATTAGATTCGCAGATTCTTTACTGTGATACAGTCCTTGTCGGACTACCTGGACCACATTATACTCTAGTCTATATATTCTACTCATGAGATCACCATAACTAATACAGTATGATAAGAAAATAAGCTTGTGATGACCTCACTTGGATACAGAATTAACAAAAAAAAAATCTATTTGCTAATGTTTGGATGTAGATCACCGCCTAAAGGCCCATGTGTTAGATGATCCTCAGCTTAGCAGACTTGGAAAGAGGTGACACTTGTGAGAGGTGGGGATTGGTATGAGGCTTTAGGGCATTGAAAATGTGTTCTCAAATAGAAGTATGGGACACCTTTTAAAAAATTTCTTGCCAATCTCTAGTTGAGAAGATTGTGCTGCTACATTCTCTCCACCATAATGCTTTGCTTGGCCACAGGCCAAATTGAACAGGACCAGATGACCAGGGACTAAAAACCCCCAAAAGTCATGAGCCCAAATAAAATTTTCCGTTTTACTGCAGTTGTTTTGTGGTAGCAATCAGATGCTAAGTAACACACGCATGATTCTTAGACTATTCTACATGATCATGGTTATTAGCAGCAATGAAATAGTGGGCCAGAATCAGGAAATAACCCCATGATTTTTGTGCAAACAGCTGATCTGTCTGAAACCACATGGTCCACTTTGATGATACTTGTCACCAATTCCAAACTTAATTAGGGGGCTACATGAGAGATTTAAAATTTATTTCTTATATTTAGGTGATGTAGTAGCCCTATATCCTGGGACTACTATATGCTTGGGAAAGCTAAAGCACCATATTAATTAGCAGTTGGGAAGTGATGCAGGTGAATGAATGGCTAACTAAGTCCTGCTGCAGAGTAAGAAGACAGGGCGTGTGACCATTCCTGTCTGTACAGCTGTGCAGTTCCTGAGAGGGGAAAGTAACTTGGGGTTTTGGGAGGTCTTGTTCAGTAGTGCTATTTAGAATGTTCCTGTCCCTTCTCACTCTGCCTGCTTCTCATGCTAAAGCTAAGGAGAGGACACTTATTATTAAATTAGATTTAGGGCTTCAAACAAGATACCAAGTTAGCTTAATTAACCAGGAAAAATATCTTTGTGCCTGAAGTCTTATCCGGTTTTTCATTTAAGAGTGATACAAAGAGAGGACCACTAAAGAAGTTTTCAAGAAGGCCAGAATAAGAAACAAAGCCAGATTTGATCACAGTTTGTGCTGGTGTTGGTCAATAAACCAGTTACAAAAACTGTTTTCTGAAACAGCTGCTTGCAGCTGCAAACTGTTCTCTCAACAGGGCAGCTGCTTTATCGAATGGTGACCGAAGCTCAAGGGAAGGTGAGGCTTCCATTATACAGTCAACATAACCCAGGCTTTGTAAGACAGCCAGTCTAGGTACAAACCCCTTGATGCCACTCACTGCTTGTGTGATCTTAGAGACAATGCTTAGTATATTTACGTCTCAGTGTCTTCAGCTCAGAAAGGGTCATAGCAGTCACTGGGGCCTAAGAAGATTCAGGAGGCATAACTGAGGTCTTTTATAAAGTATTCAGTGTTCTATATGTGCTGGTTCTTAGTTTTGTATGTTTTAAGGATGGCTGAGAAATTAGGCATGTATGCCATATTTCAAGAGTTTGCATTCACATAAGCAAAGGAGGTCACTCCTCTCCTCTCTGCAGCCCGTTCACCGTCATATACATCTTCCCCCCTTCCCCATCCTTTCTTCTTTTCTTTCTACTTTTATGCTATAGATGAATTTTAACATCTAATTTTTACAGAAAGAGTTACAAAATTGTGACACAGATTAGTGCCAGAGAAACAAGTCCACACTAGAGTTGGGCCAAGGATGACCACAGTCCATTTGCAAGGCTTGTTGGTCATAGGGATGCACAGTTATGGCTTTCAGGAAACCGATGGTTGGATGGACAGCACATCCTGGTTTCTCCATTGTCATTGCTGCAGGGTAGTAAGAACTCAGTTCACAGTCTTGTTGAGGGAGCTGAGTGGTCACACTAGTGATAGCTCTTATCAGTTGGAGTCTATCCCTTTTCATCTTACATACACACATTTATGATGCTTCAGTCTGCCCTAAGATTGGGCATTAGCTAGAGGTCTGCCACCATTTTAACAAATGCAAGACAAATCTACACTGCAACTTCCCCTCACTTTAGATCTTTAGATATTTTCTCGGGATAAGAATGAGTCTACCGGGCTGGAGAAATGGCTCAGTGATTGAGAGCACTGACTACTCTTCTGAAGATCCTGAGTTTAAATCCAAGCAACCACATGGTGGCTCACAACCATCCATAATGAGATCTGATGCCCTCTTATGGAATGTCAGAAGACAACTACAGTATACTTACACATAATAAATAAATAAATAAATAAATAAATATTAAAAAAAAGAGTCTCCCTTCCAGAACATCTTAGATTCCTCAGGAATGTTGATCAATAAATACCCTTGGATTTGAAGAGACCACATTGATTTTTGACACCTAACCTAGTGACAAAGGTTACAAACTAGCACTTTCTTTCTTGGTTTCCACCCTAATAATAAGTAGATACAATACCAAAATTCATCTATAGCATAACAGTAGAAAGAGCATAAGAAAGGAGGAGTAAGGGGAAGGAAAGAAGAGAAGGATACAAAGATGAAAGGGTTGGAGTGAGGAGAGGAGAGGAGTGAAAGGTGGATGCAGAAACAGATAAGAGGAGAGAGTGAGAGAATGAGACAGAGTGAGAGAGAGAGGCAGAGAGAAACAGAGAGAGCCAGAGAATTACTTCATCTAAATGCAGGGAAGCACTGAATAAATATAATTATGGATGCAAGAAGGCCAACTTCGGGTTTTAATCACTATTTTCCACTACCTACTAATTTGCTCTTCAGCACCTGCTGTCATCCAGCTTTTGGTTGGGTGGCATTAACTCACCAGGTAACCACAAGTAATCTTTTCAGTTTATGCCTGTGGAGCATCAGAGCATGAGAGGCTGAGGAAATTAGATGCATTATGTCCAAAACCATTTCTTTCCATTAGTATTTGGCACTGATACCCTGATCTGTAACCCAATGAGCATTTCTGCAACATTATACTATATGGAGATTAGTATTTTGACTAAAATGTTAAAAATTCACTGTGTGCATTAGCAATGAGGCAAGGTAGGAGGTTGAACATATACACATTTGTTATGGATATATGCTGTAGAAACATTGATCTGAATGATACAACCATCCTTTGCATGTCAAGCCACTTTGCACACTGACTGCAGTTTATTTTCTTCAATCTACAAAGATATTAGCTACCAAGGACAAAGCTGCTTCCTCTGAGTTTGAGAATTATCATCACAGTAAGAAAGTCAGACAGGCAGAGTTATATCCTTGGTAATATATGAGGAAATGAGCAACTTCTTGAGACAAAGTGTGTGTATCGAGAGAGGCAGAAATAAGAAAGCCATGCGTATTTTAATGCTCTGTTCTGTTTCCATGCATTTTATGAGCAATATTGTCACTACTTTGCGTCTGAAAACACAGACTGGTCTTCCTAGTTCATGATGAATGGTCAGGAGATCCACACACATCTTCCCCTTTGGTAACCCCAATAGAATCTTGGGAAAATCACTTTGTATCCTGTTAACTTCTGCAAAGGGTCCTTGTCCCTGTCAGCCATCACAAAGCCTGTTGTTTGGTCTGTGGTTACATTTTTGTTAACTCAAAGTTTCACATTTTGTTTTCTAGCTAACATTTGACAATTGGTAGTTTTACGTGAAGTCAGATTTCAAGCTTTCCATTCAATAACCAGAAGGAATAATACCAACCTGACATTTTCATATGCTAACATGGGCAAGAGCAGGCAGTGGTTCTATTCAGCTGTGCTGATGCTGTTGTGGGTTTATTTTATTTTATTTTCACTTTCTACTGTACTCTCTCCCCCAATAACGAAACCGAATAGTTTCTTTTACTTAGGCTTACATACATGTAGATTTTTGATTACCAGGAGTCGATTTTAGTAGCCCTGTTTTTATCCAATGTGAGGAAAGGCAAATGCCCAAGATAGCCATAGTTTTTAAAATCATATGGGAAGACTTCACTTCCTTCTAAATGGAAGACAATCCCTTACTCTACATTACTAACAAATGGACCCCGTTGAAGGAATCCAAGACTTACGCTCACTTATGTTTCTCCTCAGCTGGTGTAGCATGTGTCTTGGTCTTTCTTGATCCTTTTGGGGAAAGATGTCATTTTTACAAATTCTTGAAGAATTTTTTTTCCTAACAGATGCCTTGTTCCAGGATATCCAACAACAAAAGATAACTTTGAGATGAGATTTGGGTCCAATAGTGACAAGAAGGACATTTTACAGGTGCAGCTTGAAGCTTTCCAAAAGAAAAGCTTTGATGCAAGGTAAGCTGCATGCTGAACAGTTGCAAATGATTTTTGTCAAGTTAGGGCCACAACACAACCAAGAGAGCAGTTCCCATTCAGATTCCCAGTTTCCCCTTGAAACACAGTGATCCAAACATCTCTGTTAAACCTTAGAGACTTAAGCAGGGTGGGAAGCTGGGAGAAGCAAGCCCAAGATAAATAGCATCTAATACCTTTCTTTAATAATAGGCCCAATAAATTATTAGCACTTGCTATGTGCCAGGCGCTATGTGAAGCGTTTAACATATGCCATCTCATTTAATCTTGTAATTGCTTTACGAAGAACAGGTTATTTTCTCCAGTTCACACAGGGAGTCTAAAGTTGCTAGGAGGATGAAGAGCTGGTTCAAGGTCATTCAGGTTGCAGCAGAGAGCCATTCTCATAAGCATAAGCCCTGCTCAAAACCACTTCAATATATTTATTATGGCCGAGATGGTTTGGAGAAGAAATGCCAGGAAACAAAAGAAATGGTTTACTTATGCAATATTGGGATTCTTCTCTTTATTAAATACATTTTTATTTTCTAAATATATAAGCTCTCCAATGGTTTCCATTCAGCAAAATTCTTATATATACAGATAATGCTGCAGCAAAGCTGGAGAGCAGGTGGGAGTGGGACTTGTTAACTTACGTTGCAATTGAGAAAAACCACAGAGGGATAAAAAGCTTGACCAGGGCTATATTGGGGGTAACATTGACGTCACCTTCATTGCACTTTCTGTTATGTGTGTTGCTACTTTCTTTTGGGACTTAAGTTAGATGATGACCACCTGCGTATGAAAGACACTCTTGTAGACTGAGATAATCACATGCCTTCAATGCAGATAGTAAATGACTTTCTTCTTTCTCTTTTCTTCCAGCATTGCTATGTAGATCATGATTTAGAGGTATTATTGGAAATTAGGAAGTAAGGACTCATCAATCTGTTCCAATCTGCATACCCTATCTTTCACGTAGAACACTGTCAGACCTGGCATGACATCTTGGAGAGCTATTGGCGATGATGAAATTCTTTCTGCACAGAATCAGAGAATCTGTAATTGATCATCTCACCTAGACACGAGCTAATGAGATCCGGATGATAGCTGAGCTTTGCTTAGGTCTGTAGATACACTCGACCCTGCTGACCCACATTGTATTTTACAGAGGTTATGAAAGATAAGGAAAGTGGCTACAGATAGATTAGCTTTAGCATTTAAAATTTCTTCTATTCTGCCTAAATGATGAAGCCCATTTAGCATTTTCCCTCTTGGTTGTTTTGAAGTATGCTATGCTCCCTTTAGAAAACTGGGTTGAATTTTTGTTAGTATGTGGAAAGATGGTAGGAGTTTTAATAGGTGAGTAGGTCATTAAGAGAGACTAACGATGTTTTAATGGGACTGGGTAATTTACTGTGAGAAACTCAAGAGACACCAGACTATCAACTATGCCTCTCTATATACACTTCTAGATATTCTACATGTGTTTACCAAAAAGTGGCAGAAAATTATATTTCTCAAAATAGGCTTCATGAAATGTTAATAGTTTTTTTTGGGGGGTACAAGTTTTAAGCAATATTTCCTCACTCTAAACCACTTCTATTATCTGTACAATTAAAATCTTAAAATCGTAATTACTAAGTTGTGCTGACATAAGAAACCAGACCAGGAAAAAGGTTATCATAATGGGTTTTTGGCGTAGGATGTGTCATCCAGGTCTATGCATTCCTCTAAAACCACACACGCTGGGAGAACAGTTCCCTGCCTCCCACTCTAATCACACAGCTCTGTTTGATTCTGCATAGGAGTAAAATGTCCCCTCTTGGTGCAGTCCATTAAAGATCTACTCCAGGCAATCTGCCATGTCTTCCTACATTGGACTCAATAAGGAGGTAGAAGAATACAGAATACAGAATACCACTACATCATTGAACCTCCTATTGGTTACAAATTCAGTATGTTGACTTTTGATAGATGAGCAGTTTGGGTCTTAGAATCTCCGCCTCCAAGAGGGCCATTTTTCAGTAAAGAAGAAACCTGTTTAGGCCTTAACATAACTAACAATGAGTTACAATTGTTTTAAACCTCTTGGAACTCAGGATTCATCTGCTGGAGCAGTTTAACTATACCTCACATTGAATTACTGCATGGATTCTATACTAAGTATGTTTCCTACCATTTGGGTGTGCAATTATGATTACCATTTCTTTGTCTTTGGTATTA
Source organism: Apodemus sylvaticus (assembly GCF_947179515.1). Taxonomy (NCBI): domain Eukaryota; kingdom Metazoa; phylum Chordata; class Mammalia; order Rodentia; family Muridae; genus Apodemus; species Apodemus sylvaticus. The sequence continues at coordinate 42,335,050 of NC_067480.1, forward strand.
TCTACTGGGCTATGAGTCAAAACGACTCACTTTTTTACTAGTTTTTGAGCAGTTTGTTTCATTTCAATGTTGTTAGGAATTTTCACTTGGTATTGTTGCCTGTTTATGGCTGATTACCAAATGGAACTCTTTAATTATTTACAAAAATATGTTAAATAGAAATTTCAAGATATGATGCTTGAAAGTTATCATTGAAAGCAAAAGAAAACAAAAGCTTTGACATTCAAAAATACTACTTATGAAGTGTGTCACTTAACCTCAAGAGTATTTATAACCTAAACATCCACACATTATCATGCTGGAAAAGCCTGCTAATTTCAGATCCCAGAGAATTCTGAAGTGCTTCCTGATTCCCTGGACAAATGTATCAGTTCTGCACTCTGTGTAAAGGATGGTACTAGAAAATTCTACTTTCACAACAGCTGACAAAGGACAGCAAGTGTTGAAGTTAGACTCTATTTTATTACCATGATGACCCAGAATGCCCATTTATTGGTTGGGACTTGTGAGCTCTGTCTTTTTCAGTCTGTTTTCTGTTCTGGTTGATTGTGTCTTTAACAAGATCTTTGAATTGAAAGGTGGTTTTCAACCATCATGTATGATGGACATTCAAAAGCATGATCATGGTATATTTATATTGAAAGACTTACTAGTTTTAAATCAATCTTTATGTACTTGTTACTGTCATGAATTTATATTTTTGCTCATGTTCATAGATTTTGTGTGAATGTGTTTGTGTGGTTGTGATATATATATCATTCATGTGATATATATATATTCATGTGTGGGGTGAATTGTGTATGGAGGTATACACATGTTCATGTGAAGACAGAGGTCAATATTGGGTGTCATCCTCAATCATTCTCCACATTAATTTTATAAAAATTTTAGAACAATTACATTTTAATTTTATCTGTTTAGAGGAAAGGACACATGGAGGTCAGAGAATAATTCATTCAATTTGTTGGTGTCTCTTCTCTCTCTTCACCACGTGAGTGCTAAGGAGTCAGTTCAGGTTGTCAAATTTTGAAGCAAGTGTTGTTACCTGCTAAACTATCTTCCTGGATCATTCACCTTATGCTTTGGCTACTCAGTGAATCTAGAAAACTGCTACCCTAGGTGGCTACTAAACCTAGGAATCTGTTTTCTTCCCCTTTCCCCCAGCACTGGGTACAGATGTACATAGCTATTCCTACTTTTTAATAGATGTTTGAGATTCAATTTTGTATTCTCATGCTTGCATAGCAATCAGTTTACACACTGAGCAATCTCCTCATCTCCTACACAGAGTTTTTAAGATAATAAGTATTTATTCTTTCTTCCAAATTCATGTTGTTTCCACTTCCTCCACTGACTGTAACATTCTTATTTCTCTTGGGAGAATTATGCTCTCACTCCCATATGAATGTAGTATCATTGACTCTATTCCCAGGTTCAGGAAGTATAATGTGGCCCCAGGCTGGCCAGCTGAAAATTATACCTCTTAGCCAGGAGGACTGGTTCAGGTGATGGCTTATTCTTACTTCAAGCCATTGTAAATCAAATCTGATATTTGTTAAAATAGTGAATATGCAATATCTTCTTCACATCTGGACATAGCAAGGAAGCCTAGAGCTCTACAAACTATCATGTCACCAGAATGGAGCACAAAAGCCAACCAATAAAAGAAGAAAGAAATTAGCTCTTCTCTGGTTGTCAAGGTCTTGTGATTTATGTAGGCATAAAGTGAGGTACACTTGGTTTTCCAGATACTTAAGAATTTTGGACTTAAGTTAATTAGAACTGTGGTTCCTGTCATTTTTAATTGGGTGCTCACTGATATGACTAGAGAAAAGGAGGAAGCTGAAAATATGTGTGGAGCATGGCCACAATGTAATTGTAATAAAAGTTATACCATTCTGTGAATTTGTTCTAGACCTTCAAGTTCTCATTTGATTTTTTTTTTTTGTGGTTGTTGATGTAGTTTGTCAGGTATTTTGTTCATAGAGTGTGCATTGACTAGGTGAAAATATATGGGCTTTGGATAGGAAATCATAGTGAACAACACCTGTGCTGCAACTTTCTCTGCTTCAGTCTCTTCTGTGAATGAGCTATTGTGAAGATGCAATTAGACTACATATGTAAAGTGACTAACATAGCTTCTTAATAGATATCTGTTTTACAGGCAATATTATTTTTCATAAAAGCTTTAACTGTCATCTTTATATCATACAGTACACAAAACAATTCTACCTTATCCATTCTGTTTTTGTCCTTTGATTGATTCATTAGTGGACTCATTCTTTTAATTTCACCATCCAATGAGTTTCTTTGAATAACCTACTTTTCCATTTTAATCACACACCATTATAGATAGAGCAGGTGCAGAATAAGGATCCTACTTGATCAAAGGAGTCATCGTTTACACTGTGAAAATGTTCTCTTTCCAACAATGTTTAGGTAGGCAGTGCATGGAAAACCTGCATAATGTCATCTTCATAAGTTATGGTGATTACTGACATATTCTTAAGTACAGATACAGTTATTGAAAAAGTATTGATTGCCTTTTAAAAGTAGTTTAGACTCACTGGGAGGAAATATGTTGCAACGAGGAGGATACATTTCATAATAGTACATAGTTGAGCTTAATTTTGATGTGGTTTAATCTACTCATAAAATGATTGCTTATCCATCCCATTACTTCCCCCTCATTCCTTGACTGGTGCATACTTCTTTAATTTTCTATGCATAATCTTGCAATTGACTCTAGGCCATCTGGATCTTGAGTATCAGAGACAACATGAAAAAGTCAATATTTTCAAGTCTTGAGACCTAGAGGAACAAGTCACAGATGCTATCATTTGGAATTAGATGGTTCTTTTCCAGTTGGTATTTTCAGTGTGAAATTGTAGATGAGCTAGCACTTGGACTGACAGAGGAAGTGGGGAAGAGAAGTGAAAAACAGCAAGTTCTGTGGAGGGGAGTAGTAAGAGGAAAAGGAATTGACAGATAAATTCAAATAACCTTTCTCCTTCATGCCTCATTTCCTAGGATCTAATCTTAAAACCATAATTCTTAATTTCCTAAATCTCTTCTATCAGATCTTTGTTTCTTTCTGTGGGATTAGGTGTTAGAATATTATCACAAATACTTGTGTTCAATTTGCAAATTCCTGACATTATATGAATTTTCCATATAGCCAGATATTAAGCTGAAACTATTAAACACTGATTAAATTACAAATACAGGAAATGCTGAATGAAGTAGACATATACCTCAGACATTCTATAACAGTCAAAGAATAAGGACCAATAAAGTCTCCCATATTATTACTTGTGATTAACTTAGTATAATATAGCCAAAGTGATTTAATACTACTCACTTTTTCTAACTTTAGACCCTATTTTGAAAAATTTCCCCTGAACTTTCTTGGTGCATACTGCAATGAAATTATTGCCTCTTTTTGTTTGTTTTCTATGCTGGACTTCCATTATGGGAAATTTCTTAAAAGTAGAGATTAAACCTTGTTTTTCTGGCAGTTAGCGCAATATCTGGGACATATTATTTAACAAATAGGCTCATGAAGGAAGGAAGGTAATATAGAACTTGTTAAATTGTACTAAGCATTAGAATTATGTTTTAGTTCATTGTGTTATGACACCTTCACCACAACAATAACAAAATATACTCCAGAAAAGGTGCAAATGCTAGAAAGAAATGGTCATCATTCCGTCCCCCAAGATTTGCCATCTCTTCTCTCAAGAAGCAATTTGAATTTATTTCGTCCTCAAAGATGGACTTGAGAATGGTGTTCTCCCAAATGTATGGGCATACTATTTCTTCCACTTTTTATTTTCACTTTTTAATGCAAATGTCGTTAAGATTCTAACCACATATTTTTATTTGTATTTGCACAAGTATTTGCAAAATCAAAACTAACCCTATGAATCATCTGATTGGCAGTCAGCCTCAGCAACATGTAAAACCAAATTAAATTTAGAAAATACATGTCATAAATTGTACAAGCAACCCTGTTATATGAAAACAAACCAGTAAGTACTGATGGGGTGTTGTACAGAGTACATACTTATTTAGTTAAAACTCAGGGTTCCTAAGAGTCAGAAAAGCTAGCTTCCATTTTGATTTTTGCTGCTGGAGTCCTTTGAACAGCTCACTGTCACCTTGCCTTTTTGAATTTTTTCTCTTCAAGTACAAAATAAAGCATTTACAACAAATTATTTGAACGTCCCCTTTCAGCTTTAAAAATCCTATTCTTTTATGATCTCTAATTTCATCTAGGAAGTAATTGGGAAAATAATTTATTCATAGTCTGTAGTCCAGTTCTCTTCTTGCAATACACCTATTCTGTAATGCGACTGTGCTTAGAGTCATATGAGCACACTAATATTTTACACATCTTAATTTTTTCTCAGAAGGCTTACATGTCATAGCATTGTGGCTTTTTCCCAGTCTACACATTTTTTTTAAAACTTTATAAAATCAAACTCTCTTTAAAAGTATCAAAGTCTCTTCTTGTAATGAAGCTGGCTCTATGTTCTTTGGATGCCGGGAGAATGCTGAAATGTAGGGAAAATCATTTCCATTTCTGTTCTTTACAGCCACGCTATAAAGAAAAATAATCATATCATAAGTATTCATTTGTAGAGCCATGATTCTTTCTTAGTCCCTTCTTCAACAGCACTGAAATAGCCTTAAGTTTACATTTTGCTTCAGTGCAGGAAATTTTAAACAGCTGAGCAGAATAAAAAGAGGTTCTAGAAAATTCATTACTTTGTCCAAATGACTTTCAAGGTGATATTTTACTTTTAGCAATGCCTAAGGGGATATATAGATCTTAAATACCATATAGATTTTTCTTAAATATAGCATAACAGTGATTTTTTAAAGAGCTATCAGCAAGGAGGTATAGATCCAAAGGTGCTCAGCTTCCTTTTTAATGCTAACCATCTTGGTTAGCAGGATGGATGGCATTAGAGATGCTTAGTCATTCTTGAATATTTAATATAGTAATCAACAATATATATAAATATATGGAATGTTATTTGCTTTATAACACTTCATGTTTTATTATATCCAGTTCAGTATTAAGATCTAATTATTTGATGCTTTTGGCAGATACTGTAACATTTATAATACTGTAAAATAAAATACAAATTTTATTTATAGTTCTAAAAATATCAAGTGCTTATCTATTCAGAACATTTAAGCCAAAATGTTGAGATTAAGTGACTCATATGCCATATGATTTGGGGTAGTATATTTAAGTAAAAATTGACTAGGAAACTTTAATGCAGATTAAATTGGTGATATTATTTTATTACAAAGTTTGTCTGTTCAACATTGCTGAGAGAGAGATCACAAGCCAGCAGGAAATAAAAGTCCAACCGTTTTATTCTTAGGTCAGCAAACAAGTGCAATATTTGGTGTTCTGTCAAATGAGCCATTTTCTCCCACTCCTAATGCCCAAGTCTCTCAGTCTGCATTCTTTTTAACTACAGGCTCTTATTTTCAGGTTTTGGCATCAAGTTGAGTGATAAACTTAATCACTTTATATTCCTTCCATTTTATCACTTTTGTTCTTGCAATATAAATTGTCTTTTCCTGCTGATCTATAGAAAATCTCTTGTGAAAGCCTACCAGTCAGCTAAATTCTTTAAGGTGGTAAATTACAAATATTTTAATGTCCTTAGATGGGAAGCATAATTGGAAAATCTATTATTAAATGTCCTATTTCTATTTTTATGATAAATAATAACCATTGTGCTATAAAACATAGTCTTTAAAATATTAAAACTATAGATTCGAAAGCTATGTTAATAATTTACTAGGTATCTGGCACAGCATTTTACAACTTTAACACCAACCTTCTTTATTTACTTAAATCCTATAAAGAAAGATGTGACACCTTATACTATGCTATACTATTAGGGAATAGAAATCACTTAGAATGGTTTAGTTGTGAAAACATAAGCGGTGCTCAATACTTATTGAGTGGCTACTCTCTGATGGTTATTTTGGAGGAAGATGAGTGTTTAAATTTGGCTAGCTATGAATTTCCCCTTAGATTCCATGAAATATAAGGAACAAGGGCTTTTATGTCAGTGCACATCAGGCAATGAAAGACAGTGAATCCTCACAGAAGGGCAGTAAAGAAATTCCTATGAGTTCCCCATGTTGCTGCCTTGAGAGTGTCTAGGTCATAGCATTGGTAGGGAAACTGAAGTGACTCACAAATGTGAAGAAATGGGGTTGAGATTTGGAGGAAAGAATTTAGTACTTAAACTTGGTAAAGATACCACTTTTAACACACACACACACACACACACACACACACACAGTGCTAAAGTATTCAGTGGGATATTTATTGATTAGCATGTTTGCTTGAGGAACTTTCTTGGGCATAACAAGCTACCCCTAAGAAATGACATGGGGAAATTAAGCATTGTTCTGGTCTTGCTCAACAAGTATTAAAAAGTCAGGTTTAAAAAGATCAATATTTTTTCAAACAACTGGTCTTACAAAAAATATTTAAAGATAGCCAGAATGTCTTATACAAAAGTATGTAGTATTTGTAATGTCTCAATTCTTAATTAGCAACTGTGCCAAAAACCATGGCTACATGACAAAGATCAAGAAAAGAGCACTCTATGAAAAATATAGAGAGCTTATGAAGATGTCAGGATATACTGGCAGGAATGTTTAAAACAGGTGTAAATGTTCTTTTATATCGATAGATCTTAAGTATAAATAAGAAAGACACATAGAATATAAATATCACCTATGGAGGAAAATAGTGAATTATGTTAGAAATGATTGGCAGAACACATGTTGCAGAAGAATAGTGAATAGAAAAGCAAATAGCAGATTCTCTACAAAATGAGAAATGGAATCATGAGCCACGTGGACATCTTTGGACAACTTTAAGACCATCCTTAATGGAAAGATAAAATATTTGAATAAGTAGATTTCTTGGAAATTTAAAAAAAAAAAAAAAAAACCACCACCACCACCACCACCAAAAAACAACTTTAGGTCCAAAGCTTCCTGAAGAACAGGCACAAGAATACTAAATCAATAGCAGACACTTTCTTGAGACACGTAAACAAGAATGATAATAAAATAAGGACCCTTTAAAATACATGGGCGAAAGTATTGTGAATTTATACGAACAAAGATAGCAGCTGTCATTACGTGTAAATGAAATCTACAAATAAGATGGAAGTCGAATACCATCTTCAAAATATTGAAATAAATAAAACACAAATAACCTAATGCCGCAAACCAGTTATCTTTGAAATCTCAAAATTAAAACTTTTAGAAATGAAAATGGCTTAATGAATCCACCAGCCATTTTTACTACAAGAAATAATAAAATAAGGAACTCCAACAGAAGAACCAGTGTAGAAGGAAATGTTGGCTTACAGTATAGAAGTGGATTAAAAATCCTTGAATGAATGCATGACTTCTGCTATCCCTTGTTATGAGATCATTTACTTCTGAGACAAAATAGAACTATTGAAAAGTAAAATGTTACAAAAATATAAATGAATTCTATGACAGCCTTGAGTTTGGTTCCTCTTAGAGATTATGACACTACATATGAGGAAGAGTAAGTACGGCCTTTAAGATAAAATGGACCATAGTTGCAAAAGGCCTATGTACTGAAACTTTGGGTAAAATAGATAACAAAACAGTGCTAAGAAAAAATGAAAGAGCTATGTAAATAAGAGAAATACCATTTTTACAAATAGAAAGTTTAGGCACTGCTAAGACAGGTAGGTTAAATGCAAGTTTCCAATATTGTTTTTTTTTTTTTTTTTGTAGGATAGAAGAGAAAAAGTAGTTCTAAAATTTATATATAAATTCAAATTCCTAGAATAAGCAAAACAACTTCAGTTGAGTAGATTATAGTGTCCTGAAAGATTTGCAAAAATATAATGAGATGTACATTATTCCTGCATCAACATCTGCAAACACATTTTTATCATTATCAATATATATGTGAGATACCAAGTGCTCTCATTCACAACTCAACAGTGAACAGATCATATCATAGATATAAAAATGAATCAAACTGGGATCTCAAACAGTTACAGGTGAAAAGTTAAAGAAACGTAATTTTTGACCTAGGATTGGGCCAAGATTTCTAGACTACAGCTGAAAGCACAGCGTATAAGATAAAGCATTGATAAAGTGGGCTTCATCATAATTTTATAAAAGCTTTGTTCTTCTGGTAATATGTAATGATTGGCTTCAAATGAAAACATGGACAGCCAGAAAAGCTATAAGCATGTGAAAGGGCATTTCCGGAATATCTATGATTCCCATAAAATTCCATACCAACAAATAACACCACTTAGAACAAAAGAAGGACAGAAAGAAAAAAGGGTGTGGGATATTTGAACAGAAATTTCACCTCAGATACCTGGATGGAAAATTAGCACATAAAAGATTCCTGCCATCTCCAGTCACTAGGAAAATGTACTTAAGAGCACAATGAAGTAACAATGCGATTTGACTAGAAAGGTTAAAGTGAACCAGCACTTATGGTCGCAAGCATTGCTGATGATGTGCAGAAAATGACTCTCATGCACATTTTCATGGAAATTTGAAATGTTACAGCCACTCTGTAAAATCCCCCCCCCCAAAAAAAGTTAAGCATATATCAACTCTACAACATAGAATCCTAGAATTCTAGGTATTCGTATAACAGAAAAGAAACAGAAACCAGGCATAATGGTACAAAACTGTCTTCTTAACACTTGGAAAATGTGGACGAAGGAAGATGAGTGTTCATGGCCATCCTCAGCTACATATCAAGTTCGAGGCCAGCCTGAACATCCCACCTCAACAAAACAAAGCAAATTAAACAAAAACCCTTCACGTGTATCTATGCAATGATAGGTGTAGGGATGTAATGGTAAAAATCTAGACTTCTCCTAAGGGAATAGATACTTCCATGTTATCTATAGCTATACAATGGAGAAAATATTAAGCAATTAGAAAAGAGTGAGCTACATGCTATGCTGTAGCTGACTGAGAGAGGCTCGGTGGGAGCCCACAGCGAAAGGTTCTACTTGTACAAAGTCCTAGAAAGTCAAGAATGATGTATGAAGCTTAAAACACTCCCTGGGATAGGAACAGAGCTAGAGAGAGGGTTTCCATGGTGCTGTTGGAAGGACTGGAGCTGATGGGTATATGATCTGCTTTGATTACAGTAATATTTTTCCTGGTACACATAGATCAAAACTTCTATTTGCCTGCTTTAAAATGAAGTTATTTTGTGACAATTATATCTCAATAAAGCTGCTTAACAAGATGATGAAATAATAATAAAAAGAACAACTCAACAACAACAACAACAACAACAACAACAACAACAACAAAAGGGTCTTTCTGTATAGCTATGGCTGGCCTGGACCTTCCTTATGTAGACCAGACTGGCCTCAAACTCACAGAACCACCTGCCTCTGCCTTCTGAATGTTGGGATATGTTAAAGTCATATGTAACAACACCTGTTGATTGAAGCATTTTACATTTAAAAATACTTCAATCATGTAGTAATCATGTAATCATATAATCATGATTTTATGATGTAAATATGTAATCATGACTTTAACACATTAGTTGTCCATTCTTGGTCTTAACTCTAGAAAGAATAATCCTTTTGGAAAAGTGATTTCTTTATCAGAGGGCATCAAAAGATCCCATAATGAGTCAGCGGTCATGTTCAATGTCCTGTTGTCTCCACTTTTCAAAGTATGCCTTCTCTAGTGATTTTTGTTATCCATAAACCTATCTGTTGCACTTACCCTTTAATGATCACGTGTTAGCAAATGCAAAATGGTGTGGTCACTGATGATGATCCTCTTGAGCAGCCTAGTCTCAGTGTGTTTTCATGGTGTTACTTATAATTTGCACTTTTAGTCCTAAGGGACATGCCCTTTTGTTCTCTCGGATCTTTTTTCATTCTTCCCTCTTCAACATTAATGACTTTATGTCCAGGGTATTTGGGTGAGCACTTTCTTTCCTGCCTCCGGTTGCTTCTTGCCCCAGTGCCACTTACTCTTGGGTGGTAACTCTGTGTGTGTGTGTGTGTGTGTGTGTGCGAGCGCGCGCACGTGCATACATTCACAAGTGCATGTATGAGTGTGTGTTGGTAGGGAAATCATTTTTACTCTTTCTGTTTCCTCCACACTTACTCTCTTCCTTTGGAGGAGAACAGACTCCCTACTATGAAAGCCCCTCAAGCAAAGCTTACAGTTCTGACTGATGAGCATCGCACCTGGGGAACTTCTGACAACACCTATGATTGGTACCATGCCCAGAAGGCCTGATTCAGATTGGTTGGTTCTGAGGTTTGCATATTAAATGGCTCCCAGGGAGTGCTGCTGTTGTATACATTAGGTACTGCTGCTTAAGACCTTGACCTTTGGAGTTTGAAAGAGCAGAAAACAAGTCACAGTAACATTCCTGGGGTAATTTACCTACTTTAGCCTAGCGTCTATTTCTTCCTCTGCAAATTAGTAATTATATTAGCTTCCTTTCCACATGATTGTTGTAAAGATTAAATTTGTTTATACTTTTGATGTCCTAGTATTTATCCTGGTATAGTAGATGAGACCTGGTATTCCAAATTAGTAGCTTTACACTAATTACTGTCATTGGAACGCACATTTAGAATATTCTTAAAGAGGGAACCCATTTCCTTTGGAAAGTGTCTCAACAGACATTCCTTTTCATTCCCTTCTCCTAGAATACCCCATTCCCTGACATTCCCTTTAGGTTCCTAGATCTGATGTCTTGTCTGGACCTCTTTATATGACCTCCTTGTCATCTAGGTTAAACTCTCCCCTGTATGTAAACTAATTGAGACAATGTTTATGGGAAATATATTTATATGATTAAAACCTAGTATTTTGAATACCCAATATCCTAGTTATTTCTTTAAATGTTTGTGTAATATTGTGAGCATGTTAGAAATGGAAAAGGTTGGGAATCAGATGGTCTTCTGCATGAGTAGACACTACAGCAAGTGGAAAGGACATTTTGATCCAGCTGTTTTTCAGTTCATCTGGGGCAACTTTTCACAGGGGGCTGTTCAACTCAACAATGTTGCATTTATTGAGGTCTGAAATAGAATCTAAGTTTTTAACCATCAACTTGCAGGACTCTGAACTTGAAAGGTCTGTGTGTTTTGTTCTTCCTACCACCTCTCCTCCTGTGTTGCTGTTCATGGTCAACTTGCAGCATGCTTAAAGAGATCACGAAAAAAATCCAAGCAAGCTCATAAAAGCAAACAAACATGGAAAACCCCTCTCTTTGAACATTTGACATGAGTCTTTTGGCCCTGCCCACTGCCCCTACTTTAAATCCTGCCACAGAAAGAGTCTTCCACCTTATGGTCATAACACTACTGACTACTTTGTGATTTAACGATGCTGGAAAGTAACTGAGCTTGGCCCTCCAGAAGGCAGGTGTATTGCTTTATGGACCTTTCTGCAAACACATAAAAGTGATGGCTAGAAGGAAGGGAGGATGCAGGGCTGCTGGGTTATCCAGCCTGACGAGCCGGAGTAGTGCAGCTCTCTGTGCTGTTGCCTCAGGAATGAGCATGGACGCCAACCTGAGCAGCATATGGCCACTTCCTCTCTTTCGTCTGGCCGTAGATATGTTTCTGAGGAGCACGAACATTGCTGATTGATTTACAGCAGCTCAGAGTTACACTTAAATATCAGCGGTATTCAGAATGGCTTTATGCTTCAGTCATTACATTTCTGTGTGGCACAGTAAGCGTTGCTTAACAAGCTTACTTTGTTTCTGTTTTATGTCAGAGTCTGACTTACTTTCTACTTGTCTAATTGGTTATCTAAAAGTAAATACTATCTCCCACAATCACTTCCCTTTCTTCATGTTGACATATACACAGATTTTTATGAATTTGCTTCTTATATTCATGCTGAGTCTGGGTGATTTTACTCAATAACTTTGAAACATACATTTGCTGTGTTCTCATCAAATGCTCACCATTTTCTTCACTCTTGAAAGAAATCAAGTCAGGTATTATGTGAAATTATCTGATATGACTAAAATACTGAAAAACATCAGCTCAAACCATGCTATGCCCTCCCCCTCTCTTATATGCATGGGGGATATTTACACTCATCATCTAGTTCATTTCTAAGATTATTTTTTAATGTCCCAAAAGATTTTAACAAAAGACTGAAGCTTTGGGTATTGAAGCCACTCATTTAGTTATACATACTTTCTTGCAGCTGAGGAATCTTGGACTTGTCCAATGACTATAAAATAGAGGCACAGTTAGTTTTTGTGGAGAAGAAAACATCCTAGCTGGCAGAGACACCAGGTCTGGAGAAGACAGCACACCTGGCTGAGGGGCTGTAGAATAAGTCAAGGGACAATCCAATCTGGGTGAGGTGCTACATTGCGTTATAAGGGGCAGAGGATTCTGGGAGACGGGTATGGAGAAGGATGTCTGCTGATAACATATGCTGAGGTAAGTGTTTGCCCTTTTCACGTGTTTTCTCAGTTCCTGGTGTAATGACGATAATTAATCTAAGCACTACTAAATGTAACACGGGCTCTCATTTATCAGGCCCTTAGCCTTATATATTCGAGGATGCTTCAGTCATTAACACACTCAGTCTTTATAATTAGATAAAATACATCATTAAGAAGAATGCTAGCTAAACTGTGTCATTAATTTTGCACTAAAATGACTAACACATTATGTGAAGTCCGTACTTAACTGGCAGTGGCTTTATGTGTCTGTGGTGTTCTTGATTTCATGGGGCAATCAGCGTCTTTTTTTCTGGATTACCTTGCTATGTCTCTTGTCAGTTGAGGCATGTAGACTAGTTCCTTGCTAAACCAAATTACATTTGATTGACCTTCCTTCTCACCATAGAATGCATCCCCAGTTCTCCATAGACAAGCGCCACTGTACAAAGCAGAAGACATTCACATTTCAAAAGTTAAAAGTAACTTGGGAAAAAATTTAGCTCTTCTTTAATCAGGGAGACTATAGGAATTTATTCACTTATTTATTCAAAACCATATTTGTATCATTAAAAAGATGTGTACTTTGTAAGGGAATTGGACTGATTGTTCTAAGTACTATGTAGAAAAAAGATAAGCTCTCCCGGTATATTAGGGGAAATACAGTGGAAAAAAAAAGTCAACTTATCTTTGCAATTGTTGGCCTTCTATTCTGCATTGTTTTTAGACTAGGTAGCCCAACAGTTACACAAGAGGTGTCTTAGTGGGAAAACGAATGTGGTGCTAATCTTATTTACTTTTTTATTGTTTTATCGTTATTTATTTATTGTTTAATTTTATTATGTCAACACCGTAAAATAAGCCTTTTAAAATCTAGTTTGCAGATAAATTAAAAGGTAATCCTGTAATATAAACATCAATATTTTCTTTTATATTTTGGAGGATGTTTTATGAAAGAAAGTGGGAATTATTGTTTGTGGCTGATTAAAGTAGCCACATAGTATTATTCTGTTTTGCCATCTACTTTACAGGAATATGGTGATTCTGATCTTTGGTAGAGGAGTCAGAGAATGCAGACTTTGAAGCTGCCTAGGGAAATGCTTTCATTCTGAACTGTTTAGGGGTCTCTGGTGCCAACGGATATGGACTGTGCAGTTACCAGAGATGGGCTTCATGTCCAGACTGTGTTTACAAGTGTGTAATGCTTGGTATTGATTGTCTACCTAAGAGGAGGTAAGACAATATTAGGCTAAGGTGAAAGAGTCAATTAAAACCAATTTTTAAAAATAGTTTCATGAAAATGTAAATGGATGTATTTAAGTGAATATTTTAGCAATTTCCCTAATGGGTGCATAAAATGGGTAGCGAAGTCTTTCTCATGCTTGAAAACGGGGTCTTCTAAAGAAGTTGAAAAGTCAAATGATTGAAATTATTAGTTGATTAATTAATTTACAGAGTACAAACTATGACAAGCAGCGACAGTACAGTTTCCACTAAGTGACACATAGTTAATTATTAATCACAAAATTATAAAGACAGGAAAAATCATGTTTTCTTGGCTGGGTTTTTTTCTGATTTATCTTTTAAATAGTAATTTTTGATTACAAATATAATGTATATTGATTATAAAAACAAGCATTATTAATATTTTCTATATTTTCTTGTAGCATTTTAAAATAAAATAGGATCTTATACACTCTTTACCTTCTTATCTATCTATCTATCTATCTATCTATCTATCTATCTACTGTTTATCATGTCTGTCTGTCTATCTATCTTTCTTTATTTCTATTTATCATCTATTATGTATGTATGTATGTATGTATGTATGTATGTATGTATCTATATCTGTCTATCTATCTCTATCATCGTTCTTTGTTTTTTTTCTTTCTTTCTTTCTTTCTTTCATCTACCATCTGTCTATTATCTATCTATGTAACTTTATAAACTTAGATAATAATACACTATGTATATCCCTATTTTCAGGAGAGAGATAGCCTAGATTTTTTCTACACTGTAATATGTAATCTTATCTCAGTAATTCTGTTGATATACTATAGATTAATTAACTTTTAATAATTTAATTTTTACAGAATTGTTTTTGTTATTACTTAGAACACATATGCTGCATTTATGGTATTTTTATAAATTACGTTTTTGAGCGGCCCTGCCTTATACCCTTCCTTCCTCACCTGGCAGTCTCCACGTCCCATCTATTTTATTTCCCCCTCACGGACTCCTTTTAGTTTTATAGCCTATATGACACCAAATCTACTCAAATATGTAAATATTAAAATCATGGTCTGCAAGTGAAAAGAAACAGGCAGCACTTGTCTTTTTTAGTCTGGGTTACATCTCTAAATATGATAAGTTCCAGATCCACTAATTTTCTTAAAATTTTCATGTTTGATTTTTCTTTTGTATAGCTGAATTAAATGTGATTGTGTATATGTACCGCACTTCTATTGTCAGTTCATCTGAGAGTCTCTGGGTATTATCAAAGGTCTGGTATTCTTAAAGATCCCAAGTTTTCCAAGTATGTTTTGCCTTGAAGCTTGAAACAGCTTCATAATAAAAATCACTATGCAAACACTTTAATTTCTAGAAATATTGCTTCTAGATCAAGGAGCCATTTTAGGTTTGTTGCCTTTCAGAAAGGAAATGTCCTTGGTCCAGTCAGCTGTACTGATGGCCTATTACATCAGTCTGTTCTATTGCTGCATTTTAATGGATGTGGTCACATCTATAGAACTATATCCTACTTGATTCACAATTATATTTTTCTTGTTTTCAATGATTCACTTGTTTCTATATTTAGAAAGACTTAAACTCTGCTGGTAAGTTGACATATAATTAGTTTAAAATTATTTTATAATTTCTTTTTTAATTTAAATTTTAAATACAATTTATTTTTATATAGTAGAGTAGGTAGGGTGTAATTTTATTTTAAAAATAATGACTATTTTTGGGTAAAAACAATACCCCCTTTCTACCATATACTTGTGTATCTACCATATTGACTATATAATAAATTTTGATACCTTCTGCAATGATTTATCTTGATCATCAATCTGACAGAATTTAGAATTGCCAAGGAGACACATTACTCAGTGTGTCTGTAAAGGGATGGGGAGTCAAGCTGAATACAATGAAAAAGTGGGTTTCTGCATCATCCATCGCTCTCCACAATGTGACCAGCCTCCTCACAGCCTCATGACCAGGGCTTTACCACAATCACAATGTGACCAGCCTCCTTCTCATGTTCTCATGACCAGGTCTTTACCACAATCATGAAGTATATCTTCTCTTTACTCCAGGAGCTGAAATAACCCCTTCCCATAAATCACTTTTTGTCAAATAATTGGACACAGAAGTAAGAAAACAAATGAAAAATCTAGGTGGCTTTCCAACTCTCTATTCACTTTTATTTCTTAATTTCACATTTGAAAGTCTGATATTATATTTGAAAGTATAAAGTATAGTTTTATGCATTATTTTTCTGTAGCTAATAAGTTTAATTCCACTCTGCCACCAAATGTATCCTCTCTATGTCCATAGAGCAGATGTGGTAGTATATATATATATATATATATATATATATATATATATATATATATATATATATATACATACATACATACATACATACATACATATACACACATATACATACATATATACATATACATACACATATACATATACATACACATATACATACACACACACACACACATATATATATATATGTATATATATATATATATATATATATATATATATATATATATATTTGTAATCCTAGCATGTGGGAGGCAAATGTAGGAGGATTACAAGTTCAAGATTGCGCTTGGCTGCATATACACACCCTATCTTCAAAACCAACCAAACAACCAACCAAACAACCCAAATACTTTTTCAATATGTAAAATTATTATATAACATAGAAAATATACTATTTCTTTTTCTTTATTATAAGAGAATGAGGAATATAATTTTTTCTCATCATGACCCACTAGTTATATTTTAATTACTATTTATTTATTTATTTATTTATTTGGGGTGTGTGTGTGTGTGTGTGTGTTATATGTGCATGTGTATGTGTATTCACCATGGTATGTGTGTGGAGTCAGAGGAAAACTTGCTAGAGTCAGTTCTTCTTTCCCTCCACAATATGGTTCTCAAGGATTAAACTCAGGTTTGTAAGCTTGGCATGAAGTATTTGTGCTAGATGAGCCATTTTGTTGACCCTGTTTTCTTGTATTTTATAGCACTCAATAAACTATCGTGACTAAAATTTTATCCTAAAACAGTCATTGGTTTATTATTCACTCCTTTGATCTTAAATGTAGTCATATATCTATTGGTTTTAAAAAATAAAATTTAGGTCTATATTTATAAAAGTTTATGAAAATTTCTCATTAGTCAGAAACTCTAAGTGTGAACAATATTGTTTATTTTTGACCTCATGGATGTGGGATTCCTTAGGCAGAATGTCTATGTGCTTGAATTTTGTATTTATATATTATCTTCTACAGAGTTACAACAGTTTAAACATATATCAACAATGTGGAAGAAAGCCTGTTTCACTCAGCGTAGTAGATTATCAAATTCTTGGCTTTAAAGTACAGGGAAAACTTAAATAAATTTAAAAAAATTCATCTTCTTTCTTGTAAGTGTACTTGGACAAGTCCTATATTAATAGGACAGTTTTTGTGTTATTTTCCATGAAACATGTTTTGAATTCCTTGCCAATTTTAAATATAGAGACATTGGACCTTTTTATAAGCAAGAACTTTTTGTGATATTAAGACTAATTTTTGTTCTCAGAAACCCACTAAAATATTGGATAAGTAAGGCAAGTGTCTGTGATTCCAGATGGTGGAAGGTGGAGACAGGGAATCCCCAGATCAAGCTATCCAGAGAGGCTAGATATATCTTTGAACTCTGAGCTTGATTGAGAGACCTTTCCTCAATGAATAAAGATCTGTAGAGAATAGCATCAATCTTAGACACATGTATAGAGGATGAATACTACACACATACACACACACACACATACGTGTGGAACATATAAAAATAGAGTTATATTTAATCTGGTGAAATATATAATCTGCCAAATATATACTGAATTAGAGGATATAAATTTAAAATTATCCAACTATCCAGTTGTTCCAACACATTTTGTATGTTTCCTAGTATATAATTAAATCATTTGTATATGAGAAGAGTTTTACCTGTTACCTTTGTTTTTCTATGTCCTCCTTTTTCTGATGGTGTTATCTCTTTATATCCTGTGTGACCCTCTCTCATTTATCTGCAAATCCCTACCTCCCTGTTCTCTCTGTCTCTCATCCCTCTATTACCTATCTTTATGTCCCTCATTCTACTATGTATGTACTATCTATCCACTATCTCCTATCTGCTATCTCCTATCTATCTACCCAACTACTTACCATCTATCTGTCTTTTATCATCTACCTATCTGTCTTTCATCTTCAGCAGCAGCATTTAGCTGGCACCATCTATCTGTCTATTATCTATCTAAAATGTTAAGTAACATTGATGTTCTCTTATAGGCAATTTTTATGGGGGAGGGTCATTAGTTTTCACCTACCAAACCTATCTGTTCTTTTCAGATGAGGTCGATGTATATTACCATACCAAAAATAAATAAATAAAAATAAATAAAGCAAACAACTGTTTATTTCATAAAGATGCTTTATACCTTTTTTTGGTGGTGGTGATGGGACTGAAGAAATGTAGAAACAGTGCTTTTCTGTCTATTTCAGGCTGGCTTTAAATTCATAATTCTCCTCTGGTTCCTCAGAGGTAGATCTCAAAGAATGTTCTACTTAATGGGGTTGTCAATAGCTTTGCTGGCTTTTATATTATGTCCTTAACTTTACATAGAAATGATAAGATAAACCTTTTCTTAAATCTAGTAATAATGTCAACAATTGCCAAACCTATCACAAATCCTACTTAGGAAGAATGAGTAATTTTAAACCCTGACGCTAGTTTGTTTACTAATAAACTATAAAACACCTTTCTGACAATCTCTGAGGACAAACAAATTTTATGAAACTAAATAAAAATTAAGGCATAATTAAAACATGGCCTGATATTATGTGAGATTCATTACCTTTATTCAATACCTTTAATATTATTATGTATTTTTGTAGAAATGGGATAGCATTCATTGAGGAGGAATGTTACTTCACACCACTGCTTATATATATATATTCTCCATTAAAATCTTTACATTAAAGATATTAAACATAAATTTAATATTGTATTTTTATTTTAGAATTTTTAGTCATAACTATAAATATAGTTGCTTTTACTTTTAGTTTGAAATCTTTGGTTTTCTTTGATCAATATCAAGGATATTGTTTTACAAGGATATGTCCTTTACAAAAAGAGACACCTCTTTTTTGCATCTTCTCTGAAAGAGCTTAATGGTATTTAAACTACCTTCTTAAATCTTTGATGAAAATTTTAAAATATGAAAGTACAATAAGTACATAAAACATTGACTAAATAAGAAGGCTCATGAAATGAGCATCAAAGCCTCCTCCCCCCACCCATATCACTTGTGCTGTTTCCCAGGCTGGTCAAGATTTAATCACAGCTTTAAAGTTGGTGTCCATTTTTCTAGAACATGATGCATAGAAATAATAAAAGTATTTATTTAGACTCAAATCAGATTAATAATGAGGTGAGGATGAGCATTATTTATATTTTAGAACATCATTATATTTGTGTCCTATATAATATAATTCTGTTTTATTTTTTTTAATGATCAGTGTGTGTTTACTGCATTAGAAATATTAGCTCTTTTCCCTACGAGTAACTATTGAATCATTAAACCTATTATCCCTCTTCCTTCTTCTTCTGGGGTCCCTTCTTCTATCTGCCTTCCTTCCCCCCCTTTCCCCCCTCTCTCTCTGAGGGCATTTTTGCATGTGTGTATGTATAAAAATCAGAATTGTACATCATGTGTCTTCACTCTTCATCAAATTCTTTGAGATCAGATCTTCTACTGGAGCTGAAATTTACCAATTTAGTTAGTCCTGCTGTCCAGCTCGAGGGATCTGCTTGTCCTCACCTTCTTAATGCCTGGGTTTCAGGTCCTAGGGCTGTACTCAGTTTTCCCCTGGGTACTGCACATCCAAACACAGATCCTCAGGCTTGTAAGGAAAGAACTTGACCAATAGAACCATTTCCCTAGCTCTCATCATAACCAGTCTACTGTACAATTAATTGTGTTTCTATTCCCATAAAATTTGATATATGCTTAGTATGTGTAAATCATTTCAAATGTATTAAATATATCACATGAGAAACAACAGGTATAACATATATTGTAGTATTTTATTGTTTTACAAGGATATGTCAGTAGTGTGTTTTTAAGGGGGCTGTGATATATTTAATTACTATACTGAAAATAATATTTCATGTTGACTTCTCACTCTTGAGATGTAGTGAAAATTCTATATATAAATATGGGATGAAAGAACACATCATACAATAATCAACTTCAAGTGACATAAAAATTTTCATGAAAAATGCTTTCTTAAAAGTTGCCTGGCATTTTCTCAACTGGTTTCTGAAGATCATTGTGAATAAGAACTGTTTCCATTATTAAAATATTGTCAATACAAAATTGGTATGATGTCCAGATAATTTTTGGTTCCTTTTATTAAATCTATTTTTTTTCATTTCTCAGAAAGGATTTTCTTCTGAGAAAACTATATTTGTGAATGCATGTCTCACATCATAGAATTGGTTTTTATTTCTTTCTTATTCATTTCATGGACCTCTGTGCATGTATTAGGGCTAGAACTCATTCACGGTGAACCTGTGGCAGCTCTTTGATGCTATAAAGGTGTTTTTATCTCCAGTTTATATATAACTTGCCACCCTGATACACTTGACCTTTCTGTTTGCCTTGCTGACTAGCCTACTACCTTCCTTACTTTCATGACCATAAAACTATAAAAAAAATAAGGAGTGTGGAGTTAAATATTTGAATAGGGTTTGTGTCAACTTCAGTTTAGTTAGAAGAAAGATGGAATTACTCCCTTGGTGTGTATAGAAGACTGGGGGAGGAGCCTGTCTCTCCTAGTTTTTCATGAGTTAACTTGTCCTTTAGAGGCAGAAGTAACAACGGACTATATTCTAGTGAAAATATAGGGGCTGGAGTGATGGTTCAGTGGTTAAGAGCATTGACTGTTCTTCCGCAGGTCCTGTGTTCAAATCCCAGCAACCACATGGTGACTCACAACCATCCATAATGAGATCTGATGTCCTCTTCTGGTGTGTCTGAAGACAGCTACAGTGTACTCACATATAAAAAATGTATAAATCTTTAAAAAATAAAAAGAAAAGAAAATAGAAAGTCTGCACAAATGAGCTTAGCCATTTTGGTGCTTTAGTGATCAAATATTTAATAATTGCCAATATATTTTATTTACAAGGTCATATGTTTGGCATCTATATGCATGGTTTGTAAGGATTTAAAACAAAAGCATGAGGATTCATGCAAAACTCCAAAGGTGCATGAAGGATAAAGAACAAGAAGTTGAAATGAATGTTAATTCACATTTAAAATATATACATTCTAGGTAACTGACTATATATTATGATTGCTTTATAAATATTATAATATTTATATTATATCCTAAACTGAAACATTTCCTTTATTAAATACTATACTAATTGTAAGTTTTCCATATTATTAGAACAAATAGGCAACTACCCTGTAAAGAATGCTCATTAATTAGCATGGAAAGGCATGTGGCAAAAGATAAGTCAAAGTAATACAACATTATGAAAAGGAACAACAGAGTTTGAAAATGTCGCTTTTTTAAAAAGAGGGTATTTGGGTTACCAGCTCTTGCAGGTGTGCAGAGGAAAGAGAAACAACTATTTAAAAGTGTTACTAAAACCAGGATTCATGTGCCTGAACACTAAGTAAAAGGTTGTTCTGATCTTTCCTCTAATACAGTTAGGATACATACACGGCTTTGCCATTCACATCTTTCTCTCATGTTTTCTTACTCTGATTACACTGAGAGTTTTTCTTAGTGCTGAACTAAACTGAATAAGAATGAAATCTTTCTCTGGCTTGCTTGTATTATTCAGAATCACTAGACATTCTGCTTGAGATAATCATCAAGATGAAGAAATTTAAAATTCTCCTTCATTTTTAGCACAATTAGAGAAAAGTTCTGGAAGTTTCATGCTCCCAAATTGATATTTACAAATTACATTGAGAAAAAAAGAAAGGGTATGATTGTTTGTCTAGGGAACAGAATATCTTGTTTTATAACATTAGTAATACTCCGTTCCGAAATAATTGTTATGGTTGGTAAGTTTTTTCTCAAGAAACTGATATATTGTTGTTTCCTTAGTTTGTTTGCTCACAAATAATTGCAAAGTAAGGATTTTATATTAGTTGATACTAAAATTTCAGGTTAGATATGATAGATTCTATCATTTAAAATGCTTAGTTTCTATCTTTAATGCATCTTGCTTTAGTTCTAATCCAGAAAGCTAGAAAAATCAATCTTGTTATGCAAAATGGGAATGATTTGACAGCCAAGACAATCAGCATTTATGCAAACCAAAAAATATTTGTCTGCCAAAATCATCAACATCTATAAAGATTTATGAAAATGTGCAAAATGCTAAAAGACTATGTGTAAATTAGAATCTGTTGCCTGTACCTGAAATCCATAGGACATATTTTTAACTTGTGCTTTTACTTTAATCCAAGAAGATAGGAGGCATGATTTTATATAATAGTTTTCACTATAATGGACAAATTTATCTTCTAATGCAATGAGATTGGCTTACAATGTGCTGGAATCTTCCAAACACTCCTACTTAATAGTCTAGCATGGTATTTATCCCCCCCCCCAGCTCTTCTACATATGTAGCATCTGCTTCTATTTTCTTAACTGTGCTTAGAAAATTTGCAAATAAAGCGTGAGCTCAGTCTGCTCATTAATAAAATATTGGTCTTATGGGCTCTCAAAGTCCTTTTGATCAAAGTCCTTTGACATTGACCATACTTTATGTATTGAAAACAGCTGTCAAATTAATGACATGTAGTGATAAAACAAGTATTTTAATACTATGTTATAGCAAGTATTAGTCTTCCTTCTTATTTAAATACAGATTAGTATCCATTATTATTTTTAGAAGAGGTTAAGTTTGTTTGGAAGTAGCAAGGTGAACCAGAAATGATGCTTGCATGCTGCGCCACATGAGCAACAGCAGAAATGGTCCCTGTGTCATGGGCACAACAGCCAAAAACCTGAACTAGTAAACTTAGTATGGACTCATTAGTTATGTGACTAAGTGACTCAGTTAAAGTTCATCCACTAACACATGTGCAAAGAGGGGTTATTCAAATACAAATTTCTAGAATATGATAAGCGCAAGTTAATCTTCAGTAGTGACATATTAAATCTGACTAGTTTGAAGTAGCTATTTTATCATTTGATTAGACATGCAGTCTAGATGTGGTATAGGCATTGTGTTGGGTATTTCAGGTGATTTACTGGATGTATGCATTAAGATTGCCTCCTAAATACATAAATTAGAGTCTCTAACTCTGAGTGATGCTGAGTGTGTATAAACACAGTTTTCAAACCTTATTTACTCTAAAAGCAGGGGAAAGTCCACAAGTGCCACCCAGGGAAGAAGAAATATTCTCAAGGACCTGTTTAGATGGTTACTTCCAAGCAACATTTTTTTTCTTCAGTTAAAGACTTGTCAGTCCCATTTTTGAAGATTGATTTGGTATCTGAGCTTTCCTTCTTTTTAGTCTCAGAGAAAATGAAAAATAACAAGTCCTTCTCTACTTTAGACTAACCATTCATATACTTTGTGACAGTTACTTTTCCCCTGAGCCTTCTCTTCTGGACAAATTATGCTAACTCCTTCAGTCTATCCTCCCAGGTCCTATTTTTCAACCATTAAATCATCTTACTGTTCTTTCTTGTATCTTTTCCAGCTTCTTTAAACATTTTCAGAAATATGAAGTTTTAAATCATGTATCTTTGCACATACAAGGCATGTCAGAACTTTGGTGGGGTATTTATTTCCAGCTCCTGAGTCAGAGGTAGGTGGTCATGTCACATAAGTCAATTAGAGAAGAAGAAAAAGAGAAATAAAATGAGCAATTTAGTATCAACATAATGGATTTATATGATCAGAAAGAGGAAGGCCTATGCCTGGGAAAACATTGGATAGGGTCATTATTAGTATTTTGGGAAGAATCCAAACCACAAAAATGACATTTAATATAATGGGATTCTCTTTTGTTGTGCCTTTAAATAACTTGATTTTTTTAAACTAATTATTCACCTGTTAAGGAAAAGACTGCTAGGTGAGTTAACAGAAATTTACATACACACATTCACACACACACACACACACACACACACACACACATCCTAATTACTAGGAGATAGTCACTTTACTGCAGCAATGCAGCATTAGAGCAATGACAAGGGATAGAACTACCCCAAGCACAAGGGGGCATTTGTGGATTGTTAGGTAGCAAAATATGTTTGGCAGAACATGACCTCTAGAAAGAGTAAGATTGTGTGATCTTTGCTGATAGAATGTCCTGAAGGTCACTGCCTTTCAGATTATTCTCTAGAGCACTATGATGTTTTCAGATAACTAAGACACTGTAATTTTTCTTGACTATTCTATTTCACAAGGAGAAAAATGAACCCATAATGTTATATACAAGCCACCTCCACATCTAGAGCAATTTCTGTGAGGACAGGGATCTTCTACTATGAAAATCTAGACTCCCCCCACCCCCAACACACTTACCAGCTTTGGTTTTTCTTGTTTGAATTTAGGTACACTTAATAATTGAACTTATATCATTTGGACAATTTTAAATTTAAAATCTTATTTATGTCCAAACCAAAATGCCTGGCATTTGCTCTGTTCTTTGTCTTAGGATGTGCTATACACCGTGAAATTCAGAAAACTGCTTTACAGTCTCCAAAAATACAGAGAAATGCAGACACTGCAAAAATACAGAAGTGTGTTCTCTCCAATAGTCTCTTTATAAGTCACCAATAAATTATAAGGGACACAACAAAGCCAGCATATGAGAGTTCTAATTCCCCAGATGAAAAGCTACTCAATTCACCCGTGCCTAGTACATTTTTACTTTTAGGCTTCAGACAATCTTATATGCCAGCTACACCCATATTGAAAAGCCAGAGGCAGATCTTAGAGGGCTCTTGCACTGAATGGTGTGCAAGTGTAAAATACTGGTATCTTGTCCTGACCCCTTCTTGAAAGCTAATACAGGGCATTCTTACCATTTTTGCAGACAGGACAACATTGCTCTGGTTCATAGATTGGGTTGACACACTCAGGAACTGCGCAGTCTGCTACAACACAGTGAACTTCATTGCTGGGCTCACAGCGACACCATTCACATGGAGAGGGCTAGGAACAAATCTCAAATTAGCCCCTTTTCTCCTATAACTTAATGCTTGCACATTCATATGCTGTCAGAAGACAAGACAGTAGTGTTTATATCAACTTTAACTCCATTTACCATGTGTATGATCATTCTGCCCCCAAAGAAAGGAAACCTGTATATCCAAGCCAAGATAAATTGTAAAGCACAGTCCAGGCTTCTGTAAATAAAGAGTTGTTCTGCAGCACTCTTTCTACTCTGCAGAGAAGTGTCTGGACACCAAACCTGCCTCTTGGTCATTTGGTTTCCAGAGCACTTACTGCTTTACCTTCCTCTGCAGAACAAGACAGTAGTAGAACATAAGAAATCATTTCTGTGATTGGTCGTTTCTGCTTCCTAAGGAAGTTGGATTGCTAGGAAATGAGGAAATACTAAGTACATATCCTAATCTTTCCTGTGAATGCTTGTTCAAGGCAATTTAAGGTCAAATGTCTTTTTGTCAGTATGAATGTTACAGAAAATTTTAGCTGGGATCCAAACATCCAGATCCAGCCTCATGACATAATTTCTGAGTGCCTTATACCTTGCCTGCTTGCTTTGAGAAGTGAGCTAAAAATCAATTGACCTAAAAAGCCACAATTTAAGCAAGAGTCAAAGACTCTAACATGGAAATGGAAAAATAATTAAGATAATACTTACCAACCATAAGTGAATGGACTTTCAGTTTCTTGTCTAGAAAATATCAGTGACCCTTTCATCCTATATAGATTCCTGCACTACCTCGCCATGAATCCTAGGTTTAATCTCCTAGAATGAGAAGATGAAACTCTAACAAACTACACACTGCCCACACTTTCCCAATCAACTATTTACTCTTAGGAACTTCTGCCTGAAGCATGACGCACAATTTTTACACTTAAAAAACTGATTAAATGAAACCCTCTTTCCATACTCAGTGGTTACTGTCCAAAATTCTGTTCTGTTCCAGGTTTTTGTTTTTTGTTTTTTGTTTTCCAGAATCAGGTAATTTGAATAATTATCCCATTTCAAGTAGTTTGTGTGGGATAGAAAACAATGAATTGATTATTGTAAACATTAATTTTATCTCCATTTTGTACTTGAAGAACAATAGCCCAACAGTAATTGCCTTAGTTCCTATATTAGTTTTTAGAAGCTACAGTAAAATATTGCTATGTCTTAGCATGATACACTAGCTTATTGAAGGTAAAACTGTGCCAGTTATGTTTTAGCAGCGTAGAATAATATGTTGCAGTACCCCATGCTTTGTCATGCTTTTGAATTTTATTAGTTATTACTATATCAAAAAGTTACATATTATCAATTTCCTTTTTTTCTTATCTCAAATAAGGGAAAATTTATTTAATCCTCCTTTTATAGATGACTGAAGAGGTTGGCAGACATTCAACAGTTTTTCCAGGTCCTATGGATAAGCACAGGATACAGATTTGGAGGTAGGAATGTGATCAAATTCCAACCTCATTTTTTTTTCAGCAAGAAGTACCATTCATTGTGTCCTTATCTGAGTAGCTGATATTCATGGTTTTCATATTTGTCTATATACACCTGGTCCAGAGGAGTAATCACTGACATTGGGAGAAATTGGCTTACAGAGGATATGTACTTCTTGTTGAGAAATTTACATTTGCAGTTAGTACATAAAAATTCTCATGGAACTTTAACAATGAAATTATGAAGTGTGGGAAGGACGTTTATCTTGTCATATGGCTTGTATTTGGGGAGATGTGTCATCTTCAAGTTTTGGAGTGTGGACTTCTACTTGGTCATGCCCTGGAGGGAAGTTAACAAAGAAAGTCTGAAACCAATAAATGGTGGATATATATGCATCTTGCAATCCCAAGAAGTACTCTTAGGAAGAGTGGACACTACAGGGCATAGGGATAAAAGAATACTGGGGATGGGTTTTGAGTCATAAAACAAACTAGGAAAACTATCTTCTTAATTTTTAGTGCCTTCGGTTCATCTTTGAGCCTGGATTATTTATTTTTTTATTCTAGAATCTGTCCTTAAATCCTTGTGATTATGGTATTTCCTCTCTTTATTTTATTAATTTGTTCTTTCAAGTTATCTTTCTTTTAAACTTTATTTGGTCATTCTCCCATGGTATCCATCCCCCAGTCTCAGTGTGGCTGGTACATCATGTGCCCCGGCCCAATATGTCTATCCTCTAACCTGCCTTGACTTACCCAACTTTCAGACTGTGCTCCAGTTTGAGGAGTCCTGTGTGCATGCCCCCTGCCACCAACCTTTATTTCTTCAAATATTAAACTTCTTTTTGTCAGCATCAGTCAAGTTCAATGCACTGACTTCCTAGTGAGGCCCCTGCCGACCTAACCAGCCCCGCCGAGTCTTACTGGCTCTGACCACATCCCCATTCTCTTCCTCAATAGGACTTTTCCATGGCCTTGGCCTGCCTTTACATTTTTGAAAAGATACTTTTTAAACAGAGGTGAGTTGGGATGAGGAGCCACTGTGCTAGTTTGATACTTCAGATTTTAAAATCCCCCCACCATACAGTGTGAGAGCTACAGGTTTTGGTATTTCCGATGAGTCCCATCTTTAGTACTGAGCTGGTTACAAAATTTCTTTTATTGGATCCTTCAACACGGAAACTACAGATTACCTAAAATTGTTCCTATAAAACTAAAGATTAGGGAATAAAGCCATCTTTAGAGGAACAGGGAATGCTTAAATAAGAAGATGAGAAAATATTCTTACTACTTTTCTATATTTTAAAAAATAAGCTGTGGAGTTATTGTCAGCTAGATATTTGGGAAGGCAGATGATGAAACCACACCAGCCTAAAATTTTATTTCTTCTTTAAAAGAAATCACAGACTGCTTTACTTCTTAGCAAGGTTTAAAAAAATCAATATAATATTCAATACATTTAGATTCTCATAAAATATATTTGCAATTATGATTATAGATTACATTTATTTGCTAATGCACATATTACATGGTATAAATTCTATGTGCACCTTGTAAATCTGTTATATCTCCAACAGTGGTTTTGAATAATTAATGTGGGATTGTAAGCAGGGACTATATACAATTAATCTGTAATTTCCACTGTCAACAAATACATCTGTGACAAATGCTGTCCCTGTTGGCCCTAGATCACAAACATCTCTGGATCCTGAACTCAGATATGTGTGTATATTCAATGAATATGATTGATAAAGCAATCAGTGATTTAAGTATCAGCTTAGGTGACTAGAATGTACATTTTCTCCCTTAGTAGCAGAACGGGAAACATGGGGAGATACACGTGTTAACTTAAAACAGTTAGCTCCTGAAGACCTTGAAGCTGAAACTGAACTTCAAAGTGATCATGATCTGAGGATGTTTGGTGAACAGGACAAAGAGACTGGAATCTTGGAAACAGTGTTGTGAATACTCCATGACATTTTTAGATAGGAAAAGCAGCTCAGGAACCAGAAATATAAATTACTGGAATAACAAAATAATTTTAGAAAATTGTCAACTATTTTCTTTATGAGAATGTAGGCGCTAACATTGTTATCTCTGAGAATCAGGGTAAGATTCCAAGAATATGCTTTTTGCACATTGGTTGGTTAGATTGTCCGTGTGTTTATAAAAATGGGCATTTGTTTTTGCATTCTGAACACTTGAGAAACACTCTTTAGACCCGAGGATAGTCTAGATATGAGGTCTATATGACAATTGAGTCATTGGGAGTTATGAGGGTTACATCTAGGAAGAAATGACCACTGTCAATAAGACTTGTCACACAGATTCCCATCTGAAAGTTAGCAGAAGCACATGGGCACCCTCACTTTGATTTTTCTGTCACCCATGCTGCCTGTACAAAAAGCAACTAAAGTTCAAGAACTTATTTCATTGGCTTCTGAATTTTTTTTTTGTTCTTGCCTATTGCCTTCAGATTTAAGCTGCTTATAATATATTATTCAGTTCCAAATCCTCAGCACCTAGAAGATGTCTTAGAATGACAATGAATATTTAACAAAATCTACAAGTTTGCAGATTTGACGCAGAATCTGTGTTTCCTTTTCTAGCAGTGTATCTGTGCTCATCATGTGTGGAAAGGATTTTGACTCAATGGCATGTTTGTGTTTTATTTAACTTTTATAAAGCATAGTTTTGAGGGAACAGATCCCTGAATCCGAGTAGTGAAATAACTATTTGGGCTCCAAATATTATGGCAGTGAACATAAACTCACTCTGTGAAGGTAATTTTAAATTTGTAATGTTCATGGTGCCGATCACAGGTAACTCAGTATATAAGGGCTGCATCAGCCAGCTCATCGAGCGGTAGGTAATCGTAGGCTTTTATTGCACTAGAAAACACTGCGCTAACTAAATTTAAGGCCCAAGTATATGCAGAGGAAATACTATAATGCCTGAGAAAAAGCTAATCCTATCTATAATGTGTGCCAAGATGAATGGTACTTATTAATCACAGTGATTTTATAGTATATTGTAAAATACATTTTTTAAAGCAAAAATTCAGGTTTGAAACATACCCATATTTTAAAAATTGTTATTATTAAAAGAAAGAACAAAATACTCCCCCCTCCAAGTAAAAACCATTCCCTGAGTATTTTAAGAGACAAAACTTGATTACTAGAAAGTTTTCTGAAAAGACTGTTGGAAGCTGATGGGTGGACACAAGGATGGGATATATTCTAGAGGTCAAGTTTTGCTGTAATATCTAAATCAATGATTTTCAAACCAAGTAATATCAAGCTCTGTGATTTGGGGTTGCTTCATTTCTTTGATCATGAGCAAAAGTTATCGAGGGGCTCAGCATCTTTTAACCAAGCAATCCATTCGAACAACCATTATTATTATTATTATTATTATTATTTTTAAAATCTAATCCCAACCAATAAGTCATTGTTTCATGAAGCATTCTTTTGGAGATAATTTATGGCATAAATTTTATCACTTTATGAAATAAGTCTCATTACTTCCAAACTGGATGAGAAACTTGGAAGGCTCTACTCCAAATTTGCTGATGCCTGTCAGGAAATTCACTGTTCACTTCATTAAAATATACATCAAATTACAAAGCACAGGAGTATTTAGCATCCACTGCCATTCCTGAGGGTGCTGATTTGCATGCTGCGGATGTTCCCAAGTAATCAGCAGACCTGATGGGGTTCAACCAAAACTCACAATCATGTGAACGATAACCCATGGCATCTGATTAATATTCTCCTCTGTATTCCTGATCCAATGAGCTGATATGACCCTCCAGGGGTCTGACATCTTCACGGCAGTGTTTTTGGAACCTTGAGGCTGCAACTCATCCAATCATGGAGATACAACTGGAACTTCCTTAGTAATATTACTAATGCTGAAGCAAATAGAAAACCCGGTACAAATTGCATGTCTATATCTACATAGTAATATGTATTTATGCTTATATATCTCTAAGTCATCCATCTCTCTATATATACCTATTTATGCTTATATGTTTATATTTCCTTTATGAACATTTATACATATCTGGATCTCTATAGCTATATCTTTATATACAAAACAATCTATCCATATCTATCAATTGATATCTGTCTCTAATCTATATATGTCTTTCCCTCTCCCCGTATGTCCAACAGCAAATATATATGCAGCTATCATTTAAATAATGAGTTAAGTAGCAATGGTTCTGTTTTTTTCTGAAGGAATATTCTATATATTCTTATATATCTATATATTCTATATATATCTATATATATATTCTATATATTCTAATATATAAAAATATATATTCTAAGAAAATATATTTTCTTAATATATTTTCATGATTTGAAAATATATTAAGAGGTATTATTGTCAATGTGCCTATCCAAACAGCTTTGTTAAAATTGAAATAATTTTATAAAAATAATTGTAAAAAGTTTCTTGCTCATGTCTTATAATAAGCCAGATATCTAATAAACTATAATTTAAGAAACTACAAATTCAAAAAATTATGTTTTTTTTTTTTTACAAATAGTTATCAATTTGTGTTATATATAAGGTAAAGTATATAAAGCTATACACTAGAAGCAATCCCTCTATTCTTTCAATGAATGGCTGCCCAGAAGTGAGGATTTATTCAGGCCCAGTGGTGGCTTCACACATCATTAATCCCAGCACTTGAGAGATGGAGGCAGGCAGGGCTCTGAGTCTGAGGTCAGCTTGGTTCATAGAGTTCCCAGACATCCGGGTTTACACAGAGAAACTCTGTCTTAAAAGAACAACGATAACAAAAAAGATTCGTACAGGTATATAGTGATGATTTTATCAGAATAATTACTGGTGTTTTAATGACAAAACTAACTGTAATTTTTATTTTACCCAAGCTCAAAGAAAATACAAAAATAAAAAAAAAAGATCAGAAAGCAGATAAAATGCCAAACTTAAAGTTGTTAATAAAAACAAAGGTGTTTCTTTGTTTTGAAAAAGTTCTGCATTTTAATTTTATGGTAACATTGTTTTAAATGTATATTGTTTCCTTGAAAGGTTTTCCTTCAAAAAACAGTAAACATTTTTGGCATGTTTTAAAATATTTTGTAGTTTTTGAGAATTTTTTTAAATTTTTTTTATTCAATATAATTTATTTACATTTCAAATGATTTCCCCTTTTCTAGCCCCCCACTCCCCGAAAGTCCCATAAGCCCCCTTCTCTTCCCCTGTCCTCCCACCCACCCCTTCCCACTTCCCCGTTCTGGTTTTGCCGAATACTGTTTCACTGAGTCTTTCCAGAACCAGGGGCCACTCCTCCTTTCTTCTTGTACCTCATTTGATGTGTGGATTATGTTTTGGGTATTCCAGTTTTCTAGGTTAATATCCACTTATTAGTGAGTGCATACCATGATTCACCTTTTGAGTCTGGGTTACCTCACTTAGTATGATGTTCTCTAGCTCCATCCATTTGCCTAAGAATTTCATGAATTCATTGTTTCTAATGATCATATTTACACTCACCCCTCCTCAATCCTCCCAGCTCCTTTCCCAGCTCCTTCCTCCAGTTCAGTGTTCTTATTTTTAACAAGAAAGAATAACAGATCAACCACAATGACATTTTGCACTGTGATTTGATACCTTGTATTCTGATAATGGAATGATTTGTACAACCAGAGAATTTTT
Source organism: Apodemus sylvaticus (assembly GCF_947179515.1). Taxonomy (NCBI): domain Eukaryota; kingdom Metazoa; phylum Chordata; class Mammalia; order Rodentia; family Muridae; genus Apodemus; species Apodemus sylvaticus. Next base: position 42,367,199 of record NC_067480.1, read on the forward strand.
GAGAAATCCCATGACCAAAATGTAGTTTTTCTGAAATGTGACTAGGTTCCAGAAAAACAAAGATAAAGTATAACCAAATGTATACTTCAGTGTCAGAAGAAGGTGTATTCTTTGAATAGGCAAAGCAATCTTATCAAAATGTCAGGGAGTTTTTTTCCCCTCCTTTTAGTTGCTACTAAGATTTTCAGATTAGAATCTGAAAATATAGAGAAAGGTCACAGTAAAGATTTGTGAAGTGTCACACCGACACCTGTGAAATACTCTAGAGAAGCAGCAGCTGCATATTCCTACCCACAAGCTGCTGCAAAGCTAGATGTGGTACAGGACCATGCTGTGACTGTGGGACTGAGGATGTTTATTGGAGCCTGGATGTCTCTGCACAAGACACACACATCTATGCAACAAGGAAAAAGTACACAGTCGTATAAACTCAAAATGTTCCTGACACCACTGGAAAGGACAGATTGTTCATATCAGTTGATGAACGGTCACTGATTGGAGCATTAAAACAAAATCCAATGTAGTTTTTGGAGAATATGAGGCCATGAGAATTCTATACTCTCAACGAAATGTATACGAAACAGAAATCACCAGCACCACTTTACAGAAATCATTGGAAGGAAAGAGAGGGTCTAATAACACAGCCAGTGAGCTAGAGCCTTTAAAAGAACTGGGACAACCATACCTGTAGCACTGGGAAAGGAGGGACCACTTTCTAAGAACTCTTTGCAGCTGTCTCAGTTTTCTCTAGGCTAAGATTTTCTCAAAGTTGAGTTATTTTCTTCCTATTCAATTTGGCAATAAAATTGTATGTGGATGTGCAATGAAGATAGGTAATTAAAAGTTAATTATATTAAGTGTTTTATAATTGTTAATACTGAAATATATCATGGTTCCAATGGTAAGGCGAAACAATTTCCCTCTCAATTTTATAGCTCATTTTTCCCCCACACTTAATTCATAGTTTATCCTGTTCTGAGAAAATATATTGGGATGGCTTTTGGGCAATGAAAGTCAAGTATATTTTAATTAACAAAATAATGACTTAGAATTCTTTTGTCAAACTTCCATGCATTGGTTGCAATTTTGTAAACTTGTGTGTCTATTGTTTGTGCTGTCTGGTTGTTTGGTGGTGTAGACTGAGGACATCGGGAGGAGATTCTGCCATCACACTCTGGTTTTAACCTTCAACAGATTAATTTTCTTCAGTATGGGCTTTCTTATTCTTTTAAGAAGGGACTGATACATATATACTCTTTTAAGAAAGCTTCTATTTTATTTCATTTATTTGTCTCCTTTTGTGTGTTTTGTGTAGAACATGTGCCACAGAGCACATGTAAAAGTCAGGGAACAGTTTGCAGGAGTCAGTCCCCTTTAACACAGCTTGATTTTTCTCTGTGGGTTGAGTCAAGACTCCAAGAGAATAATGCAGTACATGAAAAACAGGTAGAGTGGATGCAAAAAATGTGGTATATCTACACAATGGAGTACTATTCAGCCATTAGAAACAATGAATTCATGAAATTCTTACACAAATGGATGGAGCTAGAGAACATCATACTAAGTGAGGTAACCCAGACTCAAAAGGTGAATCATGGTATGCACTCACTAATAAGTGGATATTAACCTAGAAAACTGGAATACCCAAAACATAATCCACACATCAAATGAGGTACAAGAAGAAAGGAGGAGTGGCCCCTGGTTCTGGAAAGACTCAGTAAAGCAGTATTCGGCAAAAACAGAACGG